>NC_066599.1:4127500-4240000 GCF_905475345.1 Vespula vulgaris | reverse complement strand
TCTCTTTCTTTCTTTCTTTTTCTATCTATCTATCTATCTATCTATCTATCTATCTTTCTCTGCTTCTCTCTTTTTCTTTATTTCCGAGTTCGTATTAAACGAGCTAATGAGATCTCTCTCTGCCCACGCGTCTTTTTCAAACCGGTGAAAAAGAAAAGAAAAGAGGAGAAGAGAAGAGAAAAGAAGAGAAGAGAAGAAAAGAGAAGAGAAGAGAAGAGAAGAAGATCGTGTTCGATCTCCGTCCAGGATCGTGTAGCACCAAGGATTTCTAATTAAAAATCTTCTTAATGGGGAACGATCAATCGACCTGAAGGGGTAGAAGAGGATCTTTTATTTTTTATTCCTTTTCGTTTTTGTTTTTGCGAATTTTTTTTTTATAAATCCAATCTCTCTCGGGATCTTATGAAACGTTTCTCCATAAAATTTAGAGCGAATTGATAATGATCCATGAAATTGATCTAATTCCTTCGCTTAACCACGACGAATTAGAAATGATTTATTTCGTTTGACAAACTAGGAAGAATTATTATTCATAGAAATTGATAAAAGATAAAAATGTCCTTCGTGTAATGGAGTCGTTTTTAACGTTTCTGAAATAAGGTAACGATTAATTCATCGAATTAGTACAAAGCTTGATAATCAAATGAAATATAGAAACAAAAAGAAAAAATAATCTTTTATTATTATAATTCATATGATATCTACGTGTCGTCACGTCTATTTCTTAGTTAATCATCAACCAACGTAATCCTTTCTTTATTTATTTCTTTATCCTTGATAGACGAACACGAACGAACCTTTACCTTTCTCTTCCTTTCTCTTAGTATTAATTATCTAACCTAATCCGATATAATAACGACGACGTTCTATTTGTACGACGTTTTATCAGAAACAATTATAGTTATTAAATCATATCCAACATTCTATTAGACATTAACAAATATCTCTTTCCTTCTCTCTCCCTCTCGCTATCTCTATTTTTCTCTTTTCTTGTTCTTCCTCTAGGATATCCACCTCCATATTCCTTTAAGGATCATATCTCTCTTTTCTCTTTCTCTTTCTGTATTTCTTTTTTTTTACACATATACAATTTACACGCACACACATACATGTGAGCGTATATATATAAAAATTATATAAAAAAAATATAATTATACATAAATTTATATATACACACATATATATATGTATACATATAAAAATTATATAAAATATATATACATAAATATATATATATATAAGATACATATACATTATATACATATAACACACACACATAAACACACATATCTATCTATGTATATCGGCCTGAAGCTGAAGCTGAAGCAACAGCAACAGCAGGAACGGCAGCAGCAGCAGAGAGGAACGTCCCGCGTGAGCAGAGTCGGTTCAGCGTACGGTGGACCGTGAAACGTTTGATCTCACCGCCAAGGCAGATCGGCAAAAGGTCTTTTTCTGCGGGGCCGAGCTTGAAGCCGGCCTCAAAGACTTGACTGATGACTTGCGGCCACGAGCAGAAAGAGAGAGAGAGAGAGAAAGAGAGACAGACAACACAGGAGGAGATAGAGATAGAGAGAGAGAGAGAGAGAGAGAGAGAGAGAGAGAGAGAGAGAGAGAGAAACAGTAAGAGAGAGATACAGAACTCTGGGTCCATCTCTCGTGTTACAAGTTCTGGAAGATCGTCTCCGATCGCGTAGGAGAATGGATCCTATCGGTATCCAAGAACGACGATGCCCTTCCTCAACCTACCCGTTCGACCCTCCCTACCCCTACTCCCTTCCTTCACCACACCCTTCCCAAGTGGTTTAAAGTCTAGGGTGATTCTTCGAGGCGCCGAATCGTTCGCGGAAGACGCGGAAGAAACGGACGCGTGCCTCCGCACGTGTCAGCTTGCTGCTCTGACGTTCTCCGGAATCCCATCATCTCCTTTTTCTCTTTCTCTTTTTCTCTTTTCTCTCTATCTCTCTCTCCCTCTCTTTCTTTCTTTCATTCTTCTATATCTTTTTCTTCGTCCATATCGTCGCGTCGTGTTCTTTTCGCTTTGGTCCATTTAATCTAGTTAAGTATAATTGGAAAAGGGGAGAGTACTCTCCCCTCCGTCTCTTTTCAATCGAATAAGTGTTAAAACGATTCGCAACTGACCACTGCCGATATATTTTTCATCATTGTTATATATACGTATGTCATACTCTATGCAAAATATTAATAACAATGGTTAATTAATATGAATAAAATTTCGTCGTAAATACATTATTACGTAGAGAAAGAAAATAAAATCGATATCGTCTGATCTGGGGGAATAGAATAATGGGTATTATATAAAATTATGATAAGTATAATTTTAAAAGACAAATTTATACACACACGATTTAATCGAAAATGATTTGCGATTGATGAGAAAGAAAGAGAGAAAAAAATTATATATATATATATAGAGAGAGAGAGAGAGAAATAGAGAGAAATAGATATATAGATAGATCAAAAGGTAGGAGAAGAGAGAAAGACAGACGAAACAGACAGACAGGCAGGCAGACAGAGAAGATAGAGAGAAAGAGAGAGAAAGAGACAGAGACAGACAGACAGACAGACAGAGAGAGAGAGAGAGAGAGAGAGAGAGAGAGAGAGAGAGAGAGAGAGAGAGAGAGAGAGAGAGAGAGAGAGAGTATCGAAGGCTAGTCAGGTCAGTATCGTCGACGTCGGCCAGCCGGAGTATACGAGGAAGAGAAGCGTTGTTCTCGGGCCGGCCATTCGGAGGGGATGGCTCGGAGAAGAGGAACTGTCGGCTCCTTTGAAGTCGGTCGGTACCGTGTGTAATTAGGCCGCCGCTCCCCACCCCGCCCTCGGCCTCTGATCTCGCCGCGCTGTGTCGCTAATTGCTCACCGCTCCACGGCAGAAACGTCGTCGTCGTCGTCGTCCTCGTCCTCGTCCTCGTCCTCGTCCTCGTCGTCTTCGTCGTCGTCCTCGTCGTCGTCCTCGTCCTCGTCCTCATCGTCGTCCTCATCGTCGTCGTCGTCCTTGTCGTCGTCCTCGTCCTCATCGTCCTCATCGTCGTCGTCCTTGTCCTTGTCTTTCCTCTCCCTTACTATCCCTCCCTTCCTCTTCATATCATCCTTGTATAGTCCTTATCCTAGTCTACGACCTCCTCATCGTATGTCCCTATCCTTATCATCCTATTTGACGATATTCTTTATCAACGAGACATAAACGTATATATCCCCTTCGTCTTTCTTCATTTCTAATCCTATTTCTCGGTGTCGGATATATGCATATATGTGTATATGTGTGTGTATGTGTATATAATATACTATATATTCGTTCGTTCATTTATATTCCTCGTAATAATACTCTTATCGGTAACATTCTTTGACTGACTTACCTTATCTTACTATATGTCATTCGTTTATTTTATTTTATTTTATTTTATTATATTTTATTTTATTTGTTTTATTTATAAGGTTTGCCTTTCTTTCTTTTTTTTTTTTTTGCATTGGAAATCCTCCAGTTAGTCTTAATATTTTAGGATCAATATTTTCTCATTATAACATGAGAATCAATGACACTTTTAATAAGATCCTCTTTTCTTTAGTTTCTTTTTTTTTATTTATTTATTTATTTATTTTTCATTCGCCATGTGGTTTTCAAATCCTTGGGACATTTCTATTGGTCAATCATGTCTATTTGAAAGTTATAATTAGGTATAGAACAATTATCTCGAATTGTTTCATAGAATCTTATTTAACTCCTTATATGGTCTTCTCGTTTTACGATGTCCCCGTTTTTTTTCCTTTTATTATATATATATATATATATATATATATATATATATATATGATAATTATAACGATTGTTGTTGAGGAACGTTCTTGGCCCACATCTTGATCGATAATAACGGGAATAAATTTTGTTTCGTCAATATCCACGTTCTCAATTTTATTATTCTATACGAAGGATCGTAAAATTTCGTTGAAAGATTAGGAGTTATTAGAAGTCGTATCAGATTCTAGTTCTTGCAGGAAGACATTAGTCTCCCGTTGGCTGTCGTTCTCTTGAAGTCGTTATCGTTAGCGAAGCACGTCCACTTCCGCGTCTATGCTGTCCTCATCATCCTCCTTCTCTCCCTTTCTATCCCTTTCTCTCTCTCTCTCTCTTCCTTTCTCTCTCTTACTCATTCCTTACTGGCGCGATAATCCGCCCTCCGTATTTACCAGCTATTTTCTTCTACGATCTCATTCAACTAAACTCGTACTAAACTTTGATCCATCATCATTTTCTTCATTCACACACATACGTATATATAGACATATATGTTATATATATTATGTGTTATATATATATATGTTATATGTTATATGTTATATATGTATATATTGTATATATTGTGTTATATACATGTTATCAAACATTTTCTCATTTTCCTCTTCCATCATCTCTCCCATTTTATAACGATACATTATCTCCTCGCAATTATATAAATTAGAAATATTTTGTATAAACTTGAAAAAAAGAAAAAAAAGAGAAATTGTTGAGATGATAGAGAGGGGGAGAAAAATGGGTGTCCTTTGAAGCAGCAAAAGAAACGTAAACCAGGCAGATTCGAAAGGTACAAAGGTACACGGCAATCCCAAAGGGGCTGCCTTCCTTCTTCCTTAGAGAGGTCGGCTAACCCTTTGGTTACTCCTGGGCGGCCCCAAAGTTTCGTAAAAGTCAGGTTCAAAGGCATTCGTTAAATCGTACTTAAAAGTTAAAGGCCGCACGCGCGCAAAGGAACCGGACAGGGAGACGCCGACGAAACGCGTAGCAAAGAAAGAAAGAGAGAGAAAGACAGAGAGAAAGAGAGAGAGAGAGAGAGAGAAAGAGAGAGAGAGAGAGAGAGAGAGAGAGAGAGAGAGAGAGAGAGAGAGAGAGAAAGCAAAGCACGAGCCGTGAAAGCAGAATCTCGAGATGATCAAAGAGCGTTAAAAGAGGATCGGACCTCCGGCTTGGGTATCTCGCCACTCGTCTTACGACGCATTCGTATTCTGGCCGTTGAATAAACATCCGAAAAATTGCACAGCCAATTTTTCGTCAAAAACAATTTCTTTTTTTTTGCTCTTTCTTTTTTCTTTCTTTCTTTCTTTTTTTTTTTTATGAAGATAATCATGACTTCCCAAAAAGACGATCATTTTTTCCCTGACAAATGTTAAAATAAAATGTGCTTGTGTATGTGTGTTGTTATGTATAAGTTTATATATATATGTATATATATATATATAAACAAACAATTTGAATAAAACCAACCTGCAATTCTGTCTTCATCCTGAAACACCTTCCGTCCTTTTTTTCTCCCTTAGACGTCACGTGGTTTCTAGACGATGTCGCTCGATCTTAAAAGATCGATTAAAGGATAAAGAAGACGGGAATCCTTTCGAGTAGTAATCACTGATATCGCGAATCTTCCATCTCTTAATTGTTGTCACCTATCGAACATTCGTAGAAAATTTGTTCGAAACACGTGTCCATCATCTTCTCACAGAAGAATCAAAAACGAAGAGAAACGATGAAAAGAAAAAAAAAAAGAAAAAAGAAAAAAAAAAAAAGAGAAAAGAAAAGAAAAGAAGAGAAGAGAAAAGAAAAGAAAAAAAAAAAAAAGAAAAAAAAAGTAAAAAAAAAAAACGAAAAAAAGAAAACGATGACAAAAAGAGGGTGCGCTTCCTCCCCCTAATCGAAAATTTTCCTCAAAATTGTCAAATATTCTTTATTTCTTTTTCTTTCTCTATTTCCTTTTTCTCTCTTTTCTTTTTAAAACGCGAGATTGCGAAGATCGAGTGTAAAATAAAGAATCGATGACGATCACGAGGGTATAAAAGTCGATAGTCTTTGGTTGTCACGTGGTTGTTTGGAGAGTTCAGTGTCTCTTTCTCTCTCTCTCTCTCTCTCTCTCTTTCTCTCTATTTTTCTCTGTCTCTTTCTATCTCGTTTGTTCCGCACACGTCGACCGGTTGACGGTTCGCAGCGTACTGCCACCTTCCGCTTTGCCCTCTTTCACCTTTTCCTCCAGCAGCAGCAGCTCCTCCTCCTCTTCCTCCTCCACCTCCTTCTCCTCCTCCTCCTCCTCCTCCTCCTCCTTCTTCTTTGGCGCTTCCTTCGAAGCACCCTTCTTCCTCGAGTCACGAGGCTACGATACGCGCACGTGCCAGACACGACCGCCGAGCTAATAGCGAGCGACACCTCTTTCCCTCTCTTTCCCTCTCACTTACTCTCTCTCTCTCTCTTTCTCTTTCTCTCTCCCTCTCTTTTTCTCTTTCACTCGCGAAAGGGCCCACCACGTTCCCTTCCAGGTTCCTCGCGCTATCCGAGTCCAAGACTGACTGACAATCGGCACAGGTTAAGCTGTACCATCGGACAAGAGAAACCTCCCCTCCACTACTTTTGCATTTAACATCTCTCTGAGGGTTGTTTCTTTTCGAGCTAGTCTCTCTTTCTGTCTCTCTCTCTCTCTGTCTCTCTCTCTCTCTCTTTCTCTGTTCCTCTCTTCCTTTCTTTCTCTTTCTCTCTCTTCTCTTTTTTGTCCTCTCTCTCTCTCTCTCTCTCTCTGTCTCTCTTTCCTTTTCTCTCAATTTCCTTTTAACTCATTAACACGTTTCTTTGAAGATTCAGGTAGTACTTGGTTCGTTCTTCTGTTAATGTTAATATAATCCTTCGTGCTTTTTTTAATATCGAGATATTCATGCACTCGTAGAAAAAGTGGGCTTACTTTCGAAAAATAAGTATTATTATCTGGAATTATTTATTTATTATATAAATTTGTAAATGTTATCAATAGTATTCTATTCTTTTTTAGATTTGTAATAATCATTGAAAAAGAAATAGAGAGAAATTATTAGAAGAAATAAAAAAGAGAGAGAGAGAGAGAGAGAAAGAGAAATTCGATTTATCGTCAGCGCACGAAACTCTGTCATCCATTGCAGTACGACGAACAATGAGGACGGATCATCGTTCGATCATCGAGATCGTTGTTGTTCTTATCGTTATTGTTATTGTTGCTATTATTATCTTTGTTGTTATTGTTGTTCTTCGTCGTGGCCAACCAACCAACCAGACAGACGCGAGTCCTCGAGACGAAAGATCAAAGCAATCGACGACGACGAAGTAGAAGAAGAAGAAGAAGTAGCAGAGCAACACAACGAAGGAAAAGAACGCTCGAACGCCGACAAAAGCGAATTTGATGAGCGCAGGTGCACTTGTCGCGCGGAGGAGTACCTGCGCTGTCCTTTTCTGGAATCACGAGAGTGAGAGACCGAAGGGCGGAGGGGCATCCATCCCTCCTCTTCTTCATCCTCATCCTCATCCTCATCCTCATCCTCATCCTCTACATCATCCTCATCCTCTTCGTTTCTTGCCATCGATGGAATGGATGAAACCAAAATCTTAAAAAAAAAAAAAAAGCTAAAATAGCTTTTGATTTGTAAGCAAGCGATTATTAGGAACTCTAATGATCTAAGTCGATTCAATGATTCAATAGATCTCTCTGTTTTTCTCTATCTCTATCTCTCTCTCTCTCTCCTTCTTGGATTATTATAATTTTCTTTGAGAAGGATATCTTATCTTTACACCGATTGGAAATATATCGATTGAAAAGATTTGATTAGATCGATTGGAATCTTTCCGATTTTTAGATCATTTAAATCGATCGTCTTTCATGATCTTTTTCAAAATCTTTTCGATTTTGTTCTAAGATCGATTCGATTGGCGTTTTGATCGTAGGAGGGTGATATCTTGTGGTTTAAACGTTTACGTCGATTGATTATACGATTACATTGATTTTTTCATGAGTTTTTGATATTTCATGTATTTCGCGAAATTTTACCAACGAGTCGACACATAATTAATAAATCCTATTGTTTCTAATTTTAATAATGAAATTATCTGACTATTAACAAATTAACGTTTCAAATTATATATTTTAAGCTTAGACCACGTGATCTTCATAATACATCATACATATGAAACATTGAAAAGAAAGAAATCGATCCTACTAATTTAACGATCGATACAAATAATATAATATAATATAATATATATAATATAATAAATAATCTAATGTAATAATAAGAATAATAACAATAATCAAAAATCACACAAATACCATAGTCAAATCTAGTCTATCGTTTTCGATAGGTCGTCAATAAATCTTGAAATTTAATGCAAGAATGGGTTGCATTTAAAGATGTAGTCTCGTTTGAAAAAAGTAGTTTGAGAGTTTTGCTATGAGTGTACTGACGTTTGCGTTCCGTGCTTTATCGTTAGAATCGCTTAGCACGTTACGGTATACCATGATCATTAGCAGCTAGAGAAGCTGCCGAGTGCGCGGATATTCCCTTTGATATCTCTCCCTTACACTCCTCTCATCCCCTTGGATCTTCAACTTCTACTAGATTCGAGGAACTTGTCCCGCGTGTTCAGAACTTTCCGCTTCGCCGACTATCCGACGCGGACGATGTACTGTACATTTGTCTCCTGGGAATCTATTAGAATTTTTTTGATGCCGGGGTTAGAGGTGCGTACGTCGACGCGTTGACTGATTTATCGACAAGATTTTATCGAGGGGATAAAACGGACGGTGTCGTGCCATTGTTCGTTTCTCTTTCTCCTTTTTTTTTCTCTCCTCTCCTCCTCCTCCCCCCTCCGCACCTCTTCCTTTTTGTTCTTCCTCGTTTCTTTTTATTTTTACAATATTTCCACTCGCATTATAAATCACGGTGATCCCCCAAAAAGTTTTTGACAAGATTCGACGAGATTTTACTTCGTTAAAAAAGATGATTAATCTTTTGTTATTGATGGTATGATATATCGTACTATCGTTTGATTATTATTATTTATTATAAAGCGATATGTTGTAATCGTTTTATATGATATTATATTTTTATTAAGACACATTATATTCTTATTCCGTTTTCTTCATATAATTGATATAAGAGAATAATATAATATAAATTATTACATGTGAAATTATCATCGAGAAAAGAAGGAGAAGAAAAAAAGGAATTCTTTTCAACGACTCGAATTCGAGAGAGAGAAGTCGAATAATAAAAGATAAAGTAAAATAAATAAATAAAAGTATTCGTTGAAAGGCTTACGAAATAAAAAAGAAAAGGAAGAAATAAAATAAAACAATGAAATAAAACAAATAAAATAAAAGAAAATAAAAGAAAAATAAAAAAAAGAAACAAATAAAATAAAAGAAAATAAAAGAAAAATAAGAAAAGAAAAAGAAAATTACATGCAATTTGCGAAGGAAACGTTGATATAAAAAAGAAAAAAGGAAGAAATAAAATACAACAAAACAAAATAAATAAATGAATAAAAGTATTCATTGAAGGGGTTACGAGATAAAAGAGAAAAAAAAATAGAAACAAATAAAATAAAATAAAATAAAATAAAAAAAGAAAAAGAAATAGAAAATTACGTGCAGTTTGCGAAGGAAACGTTGATATAAAAAAGAAAAAAGGAAGAAATAAAATGCAACAAAACAAAACAAAATAAATAAATAAGTAAATAAATAAAAGTATTCGTTGAAAGGGTTACGGGATAAGAAAGAAAAAGAAAATAGAAACAAATAAAACAAAATAAAATAAAATAAAAAAAGAAAAAGAAATAGAAAATTACGTGCAGTTTGCGAAGGAAACGTTGATATAAAAAAGAAAAAAGGAAGAAATAAAATACAACAAAACAAAATAAATAAATAAATAAGTAAATAAATAAAAGTATTCGTTGAAAGGGTTACAGGATAAGAAAGAAAAAGAAAATAGAAACAAATAAAACAAAATAAAATAAAAGAAAAATGAAAAAAGAAAAGAAAAAGAAAAAGAAAAAGAAAAAGAAAAAGAAAAAGAAAAAGAAAAAGAAAAAGAAAAAGAAAATTATGTGCAGTTTGCGAAGGAAACGTTGATATCGATTTGATGGACGCGTCCGAACGATCCTCGACTTTGCCGAGGTATAATTTGACAGGAGCAGGATCAAGATCCAGCAATGGCGTCGTGACCAGGTGTAGTAGCTCGAGAGATACGTAAAGGGTGGGGGTAGATCACCGAGAACAGTCGGCGCCTTTTATCCCTACCAAGGTACCACGCTACCTCTCGCGTTTCTCTTTTTTTCTCGCTTATCCTCCCCCTCCTCCCCTCCTCGTCGTCCTCGTCAACCTCGTCTTCGTCGTCTTCGTCGTCTTCGTCGTCTTCGTCGTCTTCGTCGTCTTCTTCTTCTTCTTCTTCTTCTTGGCGTCTTCTTCCTCGGTTAATGCGAAGCGCAGTCGACGGACGATCACCGAAGAGAGAAACTGACAGCGTTGCTTCGCGCGATTTCGCATGATTTCCTTCAAGAGGATAGGAAAAAAGAGAAAGGAAGAAAGTAAAGGAACAAAAAAAGAAAAAAAGGAGAAAAGAAAAGAAAAGAAAACACCTTAGACGGTCGGTTATCTTCGCTTCGATGACGAGAGTTGGATTATTAGTCGGTAAGATCGATAGATCGAATCGAAAATAAAATATAAATTATATTAAGAAAAAAAAATCTTGTTGAAAGTTTCATCGGTTCGTTCTTAATTTTAATATGACAATATTTATTTACTTTCTCTTTACTAATTAGTATGTGATATTTCCAAAAGATTGCGTATAAATTATATACGTATTTGATAATCATTTTGATTAAGTAATTTGTATTTGAATGTTTTGTAAAATACGATATGCCCGAACGGAATATTCTAGTTCTCATTCAAACGTGCGTTACGTCTAAACGATAAATTTGTCCTTGGATTTAAAAACGAGAAAATACGTATTTATACATATAATTTTTTCTTCATACAAAATGGATGATCATGTATATATGTATGTATGTATATATGTAAGTAGGTATAAATAACCACTTCCATGGATACTCAATTAAAATGGTTTCGAGAATAAGCCCGTTCGGCTCGGTTGTCCTTGATCTTTACGAGCACGTAAGAGGATATTGTAACAATGTCGCCATTCGCAAAAGATACTGGTCGGTTAAATTTTCTTTCAAGCAATAATACCGTACGTTTGCATGTTAACTTTAAATGGGAGTTAGCCATGGACCACCTACGAAGATTATATCGCTGCCATATCGTTCCTACCGGTAGTTAAAGCTAACAGCCAACGTTTACAATACGCTTGTAAAAGTATTATTATCGTTAGTGAACCGATGTGCTATGGTTGTAAGAGAATTAATGAAAACAACGTACAATTCCTTCCTCCTCGTCTACAAACTTTATTTCTATTTTTTCTAATACGATATTAAGAAATTGGCACATTTTAATATCTCAAGCTTATTAGAATAATTGTTATATGTGATGTAATGTTAATATGGGTAATTATAATATTGATATCTATATCTTATTGAAAATTATATTTTATATATATATATATATAATTTTATAACATAATAATAATGTAATATATTAAACAAATACAATAATAACGTAATATTTCAAACAAATTCTATTTAACAAAAGAAACCTTGAATAACTCTGAATCAAGCTTTGTTATTGGAACAAAACCGAAAGATAATATTGCAAATTTCCATTACAAAGTTCTCCTTTATAAACAAATCGTTGACAATCTTCTGCGTGATCTACATACGTATATAATAAGTAATCTAAATCTAACGTATCATAATAAAAACAAATTCTATAACATTGAACACGAATTCGAATATAAATTAAAATCATTCGAAAGTTTTTCCAAGAGTTAATAATGTAAACTTCGTGATATCGATGATTACATAAATAGATAGATAAATAAATGGATAGATAATAGATAACGAAGAAACAGATAGGTCGAAGAGTTTTGACTAAATAGAATGCGAATTAGAATACGATTAGTATGCGACTTGGGTAAATGCGATGATAACGATGCCAAGAAAGAGCGCGGTCTTTCGCGGTAGTTGTGTAGGATTATGGTAGTGTGTCTTTGATAGTGGGGGTAATGAGTATACGCGTACTTACGCGATGGGTACGAAGAGGTGGAAGATGGAAAGAGGGAAGCTGGAGGGAGGAAAGGAGGGAGTCGTTTACGCGGGCGCGTGACGGAGGCAGGTGCACGTCGCGGCTGTCGGCGCGTTTGATGTTCGCCACGGAACGCTCCTCCTCGAGGGGAGGAACGCTCGATCCTTACGTAGCTTTTGAATCGGTCCTGTGTGTGCGCACGCGTACGAGAAACGTAAGAGAGAGAGAGAGAGGGAGAGGGAGAGGGAGAGAAAGAGAGAGATCAAAATAATATTTTATTATACAATAAGTATAAAATATTTGAAAATAATAAAATGAAGAAGAGAACGAAATAGAAAATATAATAATATTGTTATTGTTATTGTTATTGTTATTGTTATTATTATTATAGGTTGGTAAACATATCCGTAGATATATAACTCTATAAAATAGATATGATAGGAATAAGAACGGACGAGGAAAAAAGAAGAAATGAGAGAGATAAAAAGAAAGATATTAATAAATCCTTGTGGAAAGGAAGAGGAAATGAATGTTGAATGAGTTAGATAAACAACTTGGAATGGAAGTGTAAAATAAAAATAATAATCAAATTAATAGCTTGATATTAACACGTATTCGCGCGGACGTACACACACACATATATATATAACGTTGAGATTGTAAAGAGAGTGGGAGTATGGATGGAAGGAAAAAAAGAGATAGAATATAGAAAAAAAAGGAAAGAAAAGGGGACGAAAAAAGGGAATTGGAAAATAATGAAAGAGATAGAAAGGAGAGAAAGAGACATAAATAGAAGTGTAGATTCGCGTGGAAAAGATGGGTGGTGGGGGAGAGCGGAAGGAGGGTGTAGGCGAAAGGGGGGAATTTAGGGTGGCAAATATAAAAGGGAGAAAAAGATGTTGAAAACTTTGTGAGAAGGACAAAGAGGAGTAAAAGAGGAGAGCGAGAGGATATACTGAAAGGATTGTTCGCAGAGGGGATACTCACAGATAAAAAGAGAAAGAGAGAGAGAGAGAGAGAGAGAGAGGGGTGAGTCAGAGGCTAAAGCGGAATAGGTTGGTAGTAGAATGAAAAAAGAGGAGGAGAATCACGGTGGACCACTATTATGTAAACATCAGTGTGGCTTTCATCTCGCCGCTCATCGTGCGCTGCTGACCCATGAACGAACGAATCCAATATCAACCGGACTTCAAAAGCGAGTGATTTGCGAAATTAGCGCGTTATTTTCCTTAGATTCCTTTCTACGCTGGCAACGATCCCAACAACAAATTTTCTATTCCTTTTTTATTTCCTGTTATTTTTTATTTCGTTATTTGTTTTCTTTTTGTCCCTTCCACAACTCCGTTCCATCTCTCTGTCATCGTATCTCACGAAAATTTACATTTATCGTTAAAATGATGAAAGTCGATCATTATAATTAGATAATTTATTTCGGGATTATAGTAAATAAAAAGGAAATGGAATTAATTAATATTCGATGACCAGATCGATTTTAAATGGAAAATTATCTTAACGTTTTGTTGTAAGCTCTTTTACTTCACCGTAATGATATTGATAATAATAACAACAATAATAATAATTATTATTATTATTGTAATTAGTATTATTAGATCCTCGATTAATGAGAAGATAAAAGGGAAAAGATGAAAGTTTCGAACAGATCGGCGTTTATAGAAACAATAGCGTTCCGTGATATACAGATATTAAGATCGGTACACGTTGTTCGCGAAAATTGATACGAAATATCCAATCGTTAAAACCTTGATGAAAACTTTGATCCTCCTAATCTATAATTAGAAGATATACTTTAGAAATGAATCGGTCGAAAGAATCGAAAAAGATTCACCTTCTATTAGTATGGGTATTTCTGAACGATAATCACGATATTCATTCGAAATGGGGTGGAGTGATGGGATGAGGTTGTTGGTTGGATTCTATGCGAGAATGACCGTGCTTCATTGAATTCTATGTTAAAACGATGACTTTAAGTGTGGATTTAATTACCTGAATCCGTAATTAATGTTAAACCGAAGGATGAAAACGTACACGCCTACTCTGAACATTTGGAACAAATTTCGTCGATGTAGAATCAAAAAGGAAGAAAGGAAGGAAGGAAGGAAGGAAGGAAAGAAGAATAGTGGGGGGTGATAGTAGTGGTGGTATGGTGGTGGTGATGGTGGTTCGCTTCATTAACCTCATAGAAATTTATGGGAAGAACGTTGGGTGGTGGGCTCGTTCTCCTAGGAAAACGAGCTACACCTTACAATGGGGTCGTGCTTTCACAATGCGGTTAGATGGACCTCAAGATAAGCGTAATAGAAGAGAAAGAGAGAGAGAGAGAGAGAGAGAGAGAAAGGACACACGTGTTTTGGACACGTGTCCTTTCCATGCTCACAGTATGGTGTGTGTATATATATATATCCTTTTCTTACCTTTGGATCAACACGATAAGCGTTTTGTATGTTTACCAATTTCATATCCACGTGTGTTGGTAATAAGGGTGTTTCCTACGACGCGTGTAACTATATACATTCTCTCTCTATCTCACTCTCACTCTCTTTCTCGCTCTCTCTCTCAATAATCAGATCGTATCGTCGAGTATCTTGGCAGCATTCGAATCGTGATTTATTTTAATCTACGATATGGAATATGATTATTATATCCCATTAAACGACATATCCGTCGTAAAAAAACGATCGAGTTTTTGTATAGTCTACGATAGAAGACGTGATCGATAGGAAGATAATTTTCATTTGAGAAACATTATCCGTCGTATCGTTGTACGTTTATTACGTTGTTATTGTTACCATTTGTAACAACGTTCTTATCTATCCCAACTCCTTCTCTCTCTCTCTCTCTCTCTCTCTCTCTCTCTCTCTCTCTCTCTCTCTCTCTCTCTCTCTCATAATTCTACGATTTATGATCTATTTACGAGAAAGTACGATAAAATATAGATGTAAATTTTGGCATTGTGATATTTGGAAACGATACGAGCGAACGTTAAATCGTTTTCAAAGATTTTTTTTCACGTTGGATGCTGCGAATAAGTTTTTGGGGGAGGGTAAAGGGGATGATCGAAAGCAACGTAGTAGTGTTGGGGCGGCATGAGTCGGTCTGCTCAAAGCAAGGCTATTTCGACGTAATAGAAAAGCATATAACCTCAAGGCGTAGAAAGAGAAAGAAAGAGAGAGAGAGACACACACACACACACACACATACACACACAGAGACAGAGAGAGAGAGAGAGAGAGAGAGAGAGAGAGAGAGAGAGAGAGCTCACAATGCCGGTCACATGTCACCATCGCTTTGAACCATGCCGCCAGTTTCTTTCTTCCAAGTTCACCGGCACATATCCTTCGAGTTGTTCCTCTCTGACGACAAGGATCTCTCTTTCTCTCTCTTTCTCTCTCTTTCTCTTTCTCTCTCTCTCTCTCTCTCTCTCTTTCTCTTTCTCTCTCTTTGCTTGATTTCGATTCCATTCGTCTTGTGCTCGCCTACGCGTTTCAATAGTCTGTTTCTTCGTCCTTTAAGGAGATGCACCTTGCCGTAGAGAAGCCGCACGATTATTTGTGATAGAGAATCGATCGATCTTTTCGTCGAACGTCTTCCTTTGTCGCCACCCTTAGACGTCTTCCCTTCCGATTTTAATGGATCACCCTTCGAACGAAAACTCGTCTCCCGTTTCTCTATAGGATTTCATTATCTACGAAATTTGTTCTTGCCAGTTTCTTTTTAGATTGTTTTTTCTTTCTGGTTTTTTTTTCTTTCTTTCTTTCTTTTTTTTTTAATCTTTTTTCTTTCTATTTTTTCTTGCTTTTTTTTTTTTTTTTAAGGGAAGGATGAAATCGTCTGGATAAATTAACAACGGTGATCTCGTTTCTCGTAGTAATAATTTTTTTTTTTTCTTCTTTTTCCTTCTTTTTTTTTGTCATTCGATTGTTGTGGCGTAAAACAGTTTTCTTTTTTTAAATAGTTTTTAAACACAAATAATCTATATGCAGTTGATGACAATTTTTCTGAGATGAAAGTATCTCATTTTTATTGTACAAAGTGGTATT
This sequence comes from Vespula vulgaris, assembly GCF_905475345.1. Lineage (NCBI taxonomy): Eukaryota > Metazoa > Arthropoda > Insecta > Hymenoptera > Vespidae > Vespula > Vespula vulgaris. The sequence goes on along the minus strand of NC_066599.1, from coordinate 4,223,946 downwards.
TACAAAAATTGTAAGTCATATAGGAAACCTTAGAACAGTTAGGATAATATTCTAGGATTTTAAGAGGAACGTCAATACGATCGAAACGATGAATTTTATTTAATTAGAAAAATCTCGAGTCGCCCTAATTAAAACAAAAATCAACTTATTATTCTATAGATGATGACGAGAAATAATTTAGTTACCGTTCCAAAAAAAAAGCGAAATAAAAAAAAAATAGGAGAATATCGACGGAAAAAAATTCTCGCGAAATTATTGTCGCGTACTACGGTTTCAATAAAATTAGAAAAATCTCCACGCTCACATATTGATTATTAATAGAAAAATCAATTTATTCCACGCGCGAACATACAAAGATTAATTTACCTTGCCCTTTTGAAAAAAAAGAAAGAATGAAAAAAAAAAATCGATAGTATACTACCGGTACGTACCTACTGGTTTTACGAAATCAGAAAAATCTTCACGCTCGTACGAATTAATACGATAATCAAGTTATTCCACGCACCATCACAATGGCAACTTACAAACAAAGATTAATTTACCATACCGTACGATAAAAATATCGATAAAGAAAAAATATCGATAGAGAAATCCTCGCGAATTTTTTTCTTCCACCCTCTTCTGTTGTTTTACGTGTTGGAGGAAAAAAAAAGTAAAAAAAAAAAAAGAAGAAAGAAAGAAAGAAAGGAAGGAAGAAAGATAGAAAGAAAGAAAGAAAAAGAAAGAAAGTCGATGAAACCAAGGAAATAAGAGAGAAAAAGTATGGGGAGAAACGCAAAACTAAACAACATAGCTAGCAGAAAGATTCTCTCTCTTTCCCGTGGTTCCTTTATATGGCATCGGAGTACCATATTGCCGTATAGTACGTTATTGGAAAGAGTTCGGAATATTCAAAAGCATTGGAAAAGAGTAAATAGGTTCCCTCTTCTCTCTGATGTGTCCCGGCATGGTGTAGTGACGTTCGTATTTACACGAATAGAAGAAATACATCGAACTACTATCGGAGTGTAATGGTGTAAGAGTATCCAACTCCCTCAAAGAGATATGTACGTGCCTAGGAAGACTGTGAATACGTTTTCTCTGGACACGTCCGATCAGAGCAGGCAGTAGCTCCTTTTTTATCGACAAAAACCTGCGTAATCGTATACGACGACCGAACGTGTAATGTACGCGCCGCAGCGCGCGAACGAGAGGATAGCCGCTTGCCTATCAGAAATCCGTAGTCGGTTTGCCTCGGCTAATTAGCTCTGTCTATCTATCCATCCATCCATCCATCCATCCATCCATCTATCCATCTATCCATCTATCCATCCATCTATCCATCTATCCATCCGTCCGTCTGTCCATCCATCCATCCATCCATCTATCGATTTCTCTTCTCTCTCTATATCCCTCTTTATCTTTCATCCCTCTCCTTTCTAGTATTCACCAACTCGACTACTACTACTACTACTCGGCTTTGATCGATCTACTGCGTGCCGCGCGATTTTTTTCCCCCCTTTTTTTCCCTTTTATTTTATTTTTTTACTTTTTTTTTCTTTCCTTCTTCTTCTTCTTTTCACCTTTTTTTGTATTTTTTCTTTCTTTTTGTTTTTCTTTTTAATATCACGACTTCGCACGATCGACGAGATTTTTTCGAAATTTTCTTATACGATAAATTATTTTTTCTATATTCTATACGAATGTGTGTTGTATGAGTGAATAGGTGAATGGTGGGATGTATCGTCTTTCTACGTATGTGTTTGTATGCTTGTGGGAGAGATTGTAGGATAATTAAATATCTTGTCGATATAGTTCCATCGACTGAAGTTCGAGATAAAAATGCTTTTACTTCTCTCTCTCTCTTTTTTTTCTTTCTTTCTTTCTTTTATTCCATCTGAAATATCGAAAATACCACGTTAGCTCGTTTGGTACTATTTTTTTAATGATACTTTTCGATGCAACGTCGAGGTTGCTTCGCAGTCGAGCGAACATTTTGAAGATCTCTTTTTCCTCTTTTACTCTCACACTCTCTCTTTCTCTCTTTGGTAACGTGAAAGTAAATGAAAAAACGAAAATCAATTTATATTTGTTCACCGTACGATATCGATAGGACCGATTTTTTTTTATGTACCTGGACGATTCGTTCGAATATTGCGTCTGTTCAAATTCTTCCTTTTACAAATATTTTTTTCGAATGTAATATCATAAACAGAGCCATTTACAGTTCCTTCGAACATTTTGTTCTGTCGATTGTTATGTCAATGTTGATATATAATTAAACGATCGAAATTCATGGATAAATAATAACAATTGGAATTTAAATTGATATAAAAAAGGAAAGATATTAATATCAACAACTTTAACGATAAATTATCATATTTTTTTTTTTTTAATTAACATCGATTGAATTAAAACTTTAACAATAAATTATCTTATTTTCTTTTTTCAATTAACATAGAAATCGAATAAAAAATTTACAAGTTTTAAATGTCATCTCTTATATTTGTCGCGTTAATAATTTTTCTTATATATAATCTCAAACAATAAACCTATATATATATTCTTTCTTTCACTCTCTTTCTCTCTCTCTCCTCTCACTCTTCCTATCTATCTCTTTCTACCTATCTCTCTCCAAGCGTTACGAATTCAGAAGCGTCGACGGAAGGTCGAGTCGATGTCTATCGTAGATAGGAAGAAGGAGGAACGGCGCCGATCTCGCTTCGTGATCTTTCACGGCGCGTCTGATTAATAACGAACGGTCGCTCGATTACTCATTAAGAAAGAAAGAAAGAAAGAAAGAAAGAAAGAAAGAAAGAAAGAGAGTGAAAGAGAAAGAGATAGATAAGAAGTAACTCAACGAAGAAGGCGCCATGCCGAGAGCAAAATTCTATTTCTATCTCTCTCTCTCTCTCTCTCTGTCTGTCTCTCTTTTTCTCCCTATCTCTTTCTCTCTCATTCTTTCAGTTAGGCCGACAAATTCGTTCGAGGAAATTTGCATTCGCGCTCGCGCTAAATCGTAAGCCTTGCCGAGAGAGGCCGGTCAAGTCCGAAAGAAGAGGTCGTTAGGAGGCGCTTATAAACGAGAGAGATTTAGGGACCGAGATAAAGCGATGGTCCAAAGGTCGCCGCGTAACTGGCCGCCGATCGGAGGCGAAAAGAGTAGGAAAGAAGAAAAGAAAGTACATCTGGAATTCGACGATGCTTGTGTGAGGACGTGGAACGTGAAGAAGTCTCTCTTTCTCTCTTTCTTTCTCTTTTATTCGCTTCGTGAAATCGTTCGGATGCTTAACTAAAAATATCGGAATATCTAGAAAAGATACGGCATGCTGAGCATCCGTTCACCAAATTTACGATCGGCATACACCATTCATCCGAAATTATCGAGGCACTTTTATCGATCTTCTTTCGGTTTAGAAGCAAGTATGGGCTCTCGTTAATTCTTTAAATTACAATTTAAAATCGTTCTTACTCGGTATTCGGAGCAATTCAACTTATAGGATTCGTTCGTTCCTTATAGATATCTCTTTGTCTTTTATTTATTCTTTCAATGTAATAGATAATTTGGTATTGATATCTGAAATGATAATTATTTCGAAAATCTTTAACTTGAAATCTCCATGCTGTTTATTTATTTATTCATTATCATAAAGTCAAATGAATTAACATTGTAATTAATATATGAAATTAAATGAAATGGGCTTAGGAAAAGGTGTTTAAGAAAGGTCAGCACTTTTAATCTTGGCACTTTAATTAACATTTTTCGTTTGAATCGATTCTATCCCTTTTATATTCTTTGAATAATTTAAGGTCTGTGTATGTATATTTGTATGCGTGCGTGTAAGTACGTGCAATGTATGTACATCACGAGCACGATTCGATCTGAATTTGATCCGACGTATGGTTGTAACGAGGATATAAGTCTCTTTGTATGCGCGTCACGCATGAAAAGACCAAATGCGTATGCACATACCTACATATGTCGTACGATTTCCCCCTCGTGCATTTCCGATTTCAAGAGGTATCCGACAACAACGTATAGTGCGCTTATCGAAAAATGTTACATTCGAGAACCTTTCTAATAACAATTCGACAATATCACATATTTACGTTTTAAATTGAACGAGAACAAACAAAAAAAAAAGAAGAAAAAAGAAGAAACGAAATAGAACAATCCTTGGAATTCTATTTACATTATTATTTATATTTAATCCACTTACATTAATCGCATGAATCGATTATCTAAGAGTAATTTTACTTTTATTCGTCTCTTTCATTGGAATTGTTAAAAAATTTCTATCGATCGTGATATAATTTGTAGGAGAGAGATAGAGAGGAAAAGAGAGATAGGAACAGAGAGAAAGAGAGAGAGAGAGAGAGAAAGAGAAATAGAGAGAGAAAAAGAAAAAAAAATATATGAAACTTTAGCGCGAGTTTATTAAATAACGATGGTATAGTAGAATGGTGGGGTGAGTTATAACGATTATGGTGCTTCTTTGGTCGGATTAGGGACACGTAATGCCGGTAAAAACGAGCCGACGCGACGTGTCGGTGGTCACGTGGCAGTGATTATCTCTCGATCCTTTGCGCGCCCTTCGACCAGTTTTTGCACCAGAGAGACGAGTATGTACGTACTCCGTCCTTTTTTATTTCTCCCCCTCTCTCTCGCTCTATCTTTCTCTCTCTTTATCTTTCTATCTCTCTTTCTCTGTCGTTTTATCTCTCTCTTTCGAGTTTACGAAGAAATTCAATTAAATAGAATTTAATTAGATTCACCGATTCGATTTCTTAGATCATTGCATATGTAAATTTAATTTCTCTTTCCGACTTAACGACTCAACGTCACGTGACCGTTTTCAGTCTTTTTTATCTCGTTTTTTCTTTTTTCTTTTCCAGATTTTTTTACTTCCTTCATATATATATATATATATATATATATATATATATATATATATATGTATATATATACCCAACTCGTTATTTTAAATATCGGCAAGTTATTATCCCAGGTTCCTTTAGCGTACATAATAACAAGGATGTAACGCTTTTGATCGAGAAATAATCGGAGGATATCGCTGAAATTACGAAAGAGTACTTCACTTCCGATCCGATAATGATCTTAATTAACGGAACGATGCTTCTTGAGTTTCATCGAAACAAAAGGCTTCGTCGTTCGTGCAGAACTTATCGAATTTTTATTCCCCGAAGCGTGTCCGATTATATTCCATTATTTTACCTCGAATATTTTGGATATGAAAATATCTTTGATATATCGACAGTTGCAATTTTCTAATCGCGAGAAAAGAAATTATTTATACTTCGTGTCTACAATAAAGTTTTGTTATGAAAGAAGAAAAAAAAGAAAAAAGAAAACTAAAAAGAATCATAGCGTTTGGATTTAAACACTTAGTATATCTAATCGTGCGCGATCACTGCAATAATATTTATATATCTACACGTATGCATAGTAATTAGAAGTTATGTTTTAATCTTATTCGATGACGTTGTTTTATATATATAAATTAAGTATATATATTTTTTTTAAATCAATAGATAATCTGATATTTATATCAATCTATATAAACGTGATGCACTATTTACGAAATTATATATCTAAAATCAATATAAATAATAAGAAACATTTGAATTAATTTTCTCCATATATATAGATTATCTTTTCTTTTATTAGAAGAAATTAAAAACGAACATTTAGGAGTAAATAAAAACGCAATTAAAAAAAAAAGACATAATTTCTTTCATCTCATTTTGACGCCTTTAATTTCATATGTTACAAATAACAGAGAGATTTTGGATATATCACATACACACACACACATATACACGTCAGGTGTAAGCCTTTTCAAGGATATTTTTGGTTAGGTTTTGCTTATGTATAGGTGATGCGAGAGAGACTCGCGAAGAATACCGCTGAACAAACAGAAAGGGTAGACGAAGTGAGGTAGGAGAGGAAGTAAGCGTGCACCAATGCACTTGGGAAGTGGAAGTGGAAGTGGAAGTGGAAGTGGGAAGTGGTTTGCGTGTATAAGGGAGTTGTGTAAGCGAGTAGCAAGTAGTATTAGTCGATGCGGTGTAAGTTAGCCGCACGACTCACAAACCGCCCTGTCTCTCGCCATCCTCTTTGTAGTTACCGCCATGGCCATGAAGCCGAATACGGTAGAGAACCTTCTCTCCCTTTCCCACTCTCTTTCACCCTATCTCCTTCTCTCTTCCTCTTTCTTTCTTTCATTCTTTCTTTCTTTCTAATAAACACAACTGATATAATATATACGTACGTCGTTTACTAAACTCGACTCCACCTTTTTCCTCTTATGTTTCCTCTAAATAAGATTCCTTTATTAAAGTATAGTTTATTAAAATACAAATGAGTTTTATAAGAGTAATAATTAAATTCAACGTTAAATATTTATCATTAATTATAATATAGATATTTAAAGTTCGTATGAATTAATCTTACGCGAAGTAAATAAATAATTTGTGTATTTGAAATGTTATATTGACGTATGTTTAGAAAGGGTAATGTTTACATTGTTATAAGATTGATTATAGATTTTGTTCTCTCTCTCTCTCTCTCTCTCTCTCTCCTTCGAAAAGAAATAAAAAAATTGTTCTTGCCAATCAATTATATCTTATAGGATGAAAAAGAGAAGCGAAAGGGAAGATCTATATATCTCTATAGAGAATCATAGAGAGAAGAGGGTCGTAAAAAAAAAAAAGAAAAAGATAAAAAAAAAAAAATAAAAAGAAAATATTCTAAATGATCTCGATCTTCTCGTTCATTTTTGTTGCGGCAAAGAATTATTTGTCGAGTTCGGTGAATTTCTGTGGTGTCTCCTAACCAGACTCGTGCTTAGCCTACGAGTCTGGAAGATTGCTTGTGGATGGTGGTTTCGGCATAGGGCCATTACTTCTCTTACTTTTTAACGATCAGTCTGAATGTGTCGGTGATTCCGTGGAGTCAACAGAGAGGGAGAGAGAGAGAGAGAGATAGATAGAGAAAGAGAGAGAGAGAGAGAGAGAGAGAAAATCTCTCTTGGAGGTTCGCCGCCATGGTGAAGCACCCTGCTGCGTTAGTCTGGAGTCGGCTTAACAAGCGCCGATATCATCGTATGCTTCGTTCCTTGGATCTTTGCCTTTGCATACTGACATACCGCTGTGTCGTGTCTCCTGGACCTCCTCCCACGCTCGAATTCCTACGATAAACATAAACCATGAATGACCCGTTCGTGTGACAACAAAGATGGCCTTACTCCATCCCCTTTAGCGATCCTCAGTTATTTGCCAAAACATCATCTTCTTCCTTCAAGATTTATGACATTTGTCTTTAATGCGAAAACAAATTTCATAAAGAAATTCACGTCTCCTGATATAATCGCAATAAAAAAATAAAAAGGAAAGAAAATTAAAAGTACGATTTGAAAGCTGACAAAACAACGATATGACGAATTTAACTTGACGATATTTGTCGTTATTATCGTAAATAAAAATAGTCACGCGTTTAATCGAATCCGGATAATGTTATTAAAAATATTGATAACGGATTTATTTCTCGTATCTTTTTTTTTTCTTTCTTATCGACGATTAGATCTTCTTTCTCGATCTTCGAATTCTTCGAGAAAACAGTGGCCGTCGTAGATGGCTTCCGGTTTGAGCGTGGTTCTTTCTTTGCACATCGAGGGACACCGTGTACACCTCCAACGATGTTTTTGCTTCCAAGTATCCCTGTCCGTGGGAGTTCTCGATGAAGTCGTTGATCCTTCCGACAAGGTAGGACGTTTTGTGGAACGAGCCGGGCGACCGTAACCCTCCAACGACGTTCTATCCCTTTTGGAGGGTGATCTCACGCTCAAGTTTTCAAAGAAACACTGAATGGTTCCTCAAATAGAAAAATTATTGTCCATAGTATGCAAACAAACAAACAAACAAACAAACAAAACAGATCACTATGTCCAAACATTTGAGAAAATAACGAACTCGATGTTTGTTCGTTCGGATTCCCATTGTTTATTCACATTTCTTCTTTTTATTTCTTTTTCTTTTTTTTTTTAGAAAGAAAATATTAAAACTTCCCTAAAACATTGAAAAAAGAACAAAATTGCCCCGACGAAATTTCCTTTTCTCTTCTTTTTAAATCTACAATTGACGTTCGATTTTCATTGACGAATTCAACAAGCTTCCGCGATAATGATGATTGGATAAAAATTCCAAATTCCTCGATTACTATACTACTATTATTAGCATCTACTAATAGAAAGAAGGGGAGAAGAGGAGTTTAGAAAGATATTTGTGGGAACGGATGAATGAGTTAAAGAGAAGAAAAGGGAAACGCGAAAAGAAAAGAAAAGAAAAGAAAAGAAAAAGAAAAAGAGAAGCAAGCAAGCAAGCAATAAAGCAAGAAAGAAAGAAAGAAGAGGGAGGAGAGGAAGGGAGGAAAAAAAGGAAGAAATGGACAAGTCCATCGGGAATTCCAGGTTCCCGCGTGGAGGAGTCTCGCGGCGTAAGATGGCTGTTGGGTGCAGCAGCATTGTCGCGGCCCCTTTTGCGGCTTGGCCCGACGTCGGCGTCGTCGGTCCTTGAAAGAGGAGTCTCGAGGAAGGAGTCTCTCCTGCTGATAAACGCGCCAGGAATTCCTACGGGCATGGCGGTGCACCGCCACTGTTGCCGCCAGTGGTTTTCGGATAGGACCAAAACGTTCTATCTATCTTTCTCTGTTTCTCGTTTTCTTTCTCTCTCTCTGTTTCTCTCTCTCTGTTTCTCTCAAATAATCTATTGGCAGAGCACAGAAATCGATATTATCCTGGACAGAATCGTTTCTGATCTCTCTTTCTCTCTTTCTCTTTCTATTTATCTCTATATTTCTTAATCTTTTTCCTTTCCTATCTCTCTCTATCTCTCTTTTCTAGTTTCCTCTTTGAGTAATGGTCCTCACGATCGCTTCAAAATCGGCTTCGATCGGAACAACTCCTTCAGGCTCGCGAGAAGATCTCATCCATCGTATCGAGTAGTAAGACGTTAAGGTAATTGCTTAATGAACGAGTGTACGGCGATCGTGCTATTAAAAAATACCTGATCGATTGATCGAGATCGGTTATCGATCGTGTACCCATCGTTAAAGTCGATTGAGTCGCTTCAAGCTGATTAATCTCTTAAGTATTATTATTACTATTATTATTATTATTATTATTATTTCTCTTACTCTCCTACGAATCGATACGAATCGACCGATCGATACGAATCGACTGATCGATCGATCGATCGATCTATATTTGCGATTTAAGACCACGTTGTGCTTCTGTTTTTGAAATTTGATTTCTTTCTTCCTCTCTCTCTCTCTCTCTCTCTCTTTCTCTTTCTATCTTCTTTTTTTTTTCTCAAGAAAGATCGGCAGATCTCGAGGCGACATCAGGGCGGTTCCTGATTTCGTGCACCTGTTGTTTTTGTCGGCGTGCGATAAGATCGGCACAACGACGGCATTCTCTCTCTCTCTCTCTCTCTTTCTCGCTCTCTTTATCTCTCTTTATCTCTTTTTCTGTCTTCCTATCTCTCTTTCTCTCGTTGATGTTCCTCGTGCCCGGAGCCTGTGCCACGAGCAAAGCTACTATTAAGGTATCATTACGTTCGCCCGGCTGCCACGCGGTTATTCGAAACGCGAGTAAGCCAACTCTTATCCTTTTTCTACGATCGCCGAAATATTTGTACGAGTCATCTCGAACGAAAACTCGAATTTCATTTTCTATCTTACTTGTTGTGACTGTTGCTCGTCATCGTGGATGTAACATTAACGAGTCAAACTCTATCCATCTTGAAATTTTCTTTTTACATGACGAATATTCTCTTCTTACGCGATTGGAATATTATTAGTGTAGTGCTTAAAGATCGTTCGATTATTTATACGATTGACGTCATTTTAATTATTATGAGTCTTTTTGTTTTACCTTTTTGTTATCTCTTTTTTTGATCAAATAAAAACGAAGGAAAGGAAGGATTAAAAAAAAGAGAGAAGAAGGATAAAAAAGAAAATTCGATTCAAATATATGAAGATTATAAGAACGTAAGAAGCGTGTATAAAATTGATAGAATGAAAATTGTACTGTACATAAGTACATATATATATGTGTGTGTGTGTGTGTGTGTGTGTGTGTGTGTGTGTGTGTGTATGTAGAATAGTTACAAGTGCTCGTGAATCGGCCTTAGGATCAGCCAAGGATAAAGATGTATTGTAGATAAGCCGTGAGCGAGTACGTACACCTGCGCAACGGCGAGTCTCTTGGAACAGGCCGTAAAACTTAATTAACCCCTTCGTCGAAGGAAGATTTATTTTCCCTCGACGATTTCGCACCGATCCGAATACGTGCACGTCCGTAGAACGTCGAGATTCGCGTACATGAAGATTTAAAGAAATATAACAATGGAGAAAGGAAGTCGTTAATTTTTTAGATTTTTTATTTATACATGTATATTTATATATTTTCAATCATTATTTTTATTTTACATATAGATAAATATACGTGTATTAATGATAAATAAACGAACATCACGTGATTCATTCATCGCGATAAAGTGACGTATTGATAGAAAATTAACAAAAAGAAAAAAAGGAGAGGCACGAATTATTACAAAGAAAATTGTAACGTTTTTATTAACAAGTAGAATATGTTACACGTAACGCAATAAATAGTGATAATATTTGTTAAAGTATCATTTCCGAAAGATTATCGATTATGTTAAAATTTGCAGTTTTATCAGGAACATTTGTCTTCCTCATATAATGTAATACTTTGTCTAATAATCTATGTTCTACTATGTAGAGGAACGAAATATATGTTCGTCTTCGAAAACGGTTCGTTTACTCTATCTATCCCAATACATATATGTACAACATAACGTACATATATATACCTACATATATATATATATATATATATATATATATATATATATATTCTCATCCTCCTTACTTCAGAACTCTTGCTTCGTTCCAATGCTTTTTGCCCTGTAACAAGCTCTCGTCTCACTTGGAAACTTTAACTACTATGTACCTAGTGACGTACGGGGTACTTAATTCGAGCCTGCACACGCGTGCCTTCGAGATCTTCTCTTGAAACGTTCTGGAAAGATAGATAGAGACAGATAAACAGACAGAGAGAAAGAGAGAGATAGAGACAAAGCTACGTACATCCATTTTCGGCTAATTATACATCGTCCCTTCGTAAGAGGTACTAAACTTCAGCGGCGTGCTCGTAAAAGACACGTCACGAGAAGGGCTGCTTCCTCACGAATATACATATTGTATATACATACAACAAATATATATATATACACACACACATACATATACAACTTACGTACATCATAACATACATATATATATATATACATCATATATATATTTATATACATACATACATACATACATACATACATACATATATGTGTACATAAATATATATATATATGTGTGTGTGTGTGTAGGTGTTATGTAGGTATATGTAAGAGAGAAAGTTCGCTTTCATAAAAAGCTCTCTTACGGTATAACGGGCCAGTCTTGCGAAGGGCGAACTGGTTAACCGCTCGTTCGAGAGCCAGTAAACGTTACCCGTAATCGTGTTACAGCCTTTTATTGCGGCAATGAAAAGAAGTATTAATCGATGTACTTACACCTTTATCACTCGACTCGAACGCCGCCGGGTCCCGCTATAATCCGATTTTCGGACGTTTCAACCGTTTATCTCTTTCTTTCTTTCTTTCTTTTTCTCTTTCTCTTTCTTTCTCTTTCTCTCTTTTTCTTTTTTTTTTCCTCTCAGGCATAACAACAGTAAGTGCATTATCGTCGTCAATAGCGTTGCTATAATTTTTGATAGAAATGGTATTTCATAATTTTTTTTTGTCTCGAAATTCTACACGAATCATGGATTTTGTTTGTTTGTCTCATACATCCTCGTAAATTTATTTTTCCATAATTCTTAACAAGTCTCAACAATTGCAAATTATACGTAATTAGCAGATCAATCTTTTAAATAAATTGTAAAATAATTTTAACAGCGATTTTTTTTTTGTAATATACTTTTGTCTGTGCCTTTGATTTTAAGTAGATAAAGTCGGGTTAAGACACAGAAGATGCGATTTGACACTCGGAAGTGGAAAATCTCGTCTATGGATCTAAAGAAAGTCTCGAAAGAGTTATTAGAAAAATATTGCAATACATTTATTAAAGAATACAAGGAGATTTTATTTTGTATTTCTTTCTCTTATTCACAAAGCACAATCGAAGGTTAATTCAAATCGTAATTGATTAATAAAATCGATCTTGAAACATTTCTTTTTTTTTATAGATATCATTATCCCATTACACGACTTACGTGTAAAATCATTAGCGAATTATCGTAATTGAAACCATAAAAATAATTCGAAATATATGTTACAAAATTGTTCGAACATGTTCGAAATGAATTAAAAATTAGTTTCGTTGGTAGTGTTACCATCTTTGGATTACATTCTTTGTTCTAAAGAATAATGAGATAATCTGGATAAGTCGAGCAAGTCAATCCCCAAGAGAAGACACCTTTATAAGAGAAGATTTCAAAGATCCCGTCGACCAGCTGTAAACTATCCGCGAAGCTGCTTTTCATCCCTAAGGAACGTCCCTTGGTAATAATGACACAAAGATGCCGCTTTACTCTTCTTTGAGGAAGCTAAAATGGGAGGGTGTACAAAGGACTGAGGAAAAGCGCTTGGCGATTTCTCGGAACTAAAATGCCCTTAAACCAAGGTCACGGTTCGTTAGCGCCATTGTGGTCCAGTCCAAATATTATTGGATTTTGTCCTGGACCTACAGCGACGATTCTCTCCCTCTCTCTCTCTCTCTCTCTCTTTTCTTTGTCGTTATAGCGACGGCACATCGAGACTGATGACTTCATGCGTGACTTTCAGAAATAAAATGGAGAGAAACCATTCGGGAAATGCGACGTCCTTTTGGGATTAAAAAACGAGAAAAAATTCGATCCAAGTCTTATCCCTTTATCTCTTCCTTTTTTAATTCCTGTTTTTTAATTTTTAATTCTTTGAATTCGTTTGAAAGATCGATTATATCAATTAATATTTGACCGTCAAATCTCTCGACGGATCTCTGGTAATCATTATTGTTAATCATATTATTAATCAAATTGCGATGTGTAAATGTTATTCAATTAATTTTCCTATCGCTGCCGCGATTGTTAGTATTGTTATCTTTATCGAATTTGTCTAAAATATCCAATCGTAGAAAAGAACCGACGATAGATCGTGCCGTTGATGCCGCTCTACCTATACCACCTTCCGTCGAACTACTAGTGCCGATACTACTTTTCGATATTTTCACTGGCTTCGTTTCGAGACTGATGTTTACAGCGAATTTCAATTCTGCTATGAAAGCCTCCCAAGGAGTGATCTGTAGAAAATAAGCAAAGAAATTAAAAGAAAAAAAAAAGAAAAAAAAGGGAAAAGGACAAGATTAATGGCAAAGGTTAAAAATCTCACGTACATAGCTACCTCAAACTTTTATAAGATTTTTCAAAACTTTTGCCAATCGAATTCTTAAACTTTGAATAAATCTTCAATTCTTATTCCCTTCGCATAGATATTCGTCGTGGAATATCATAGACTCGAGTAAAAATCTCTAAAGAGAAATTGAGAAAGACTTACCTTTTCTTCGACTGCAACTTTACGAATGTTCCAAAGAAATTCAAAGATGGCGATGATAAGGGATGCTGCACAACCCAACATCAATACGAGGAAAACACCTCCGACGTTGGGTAACCCTAATTCGATCGAATTTGCTTCCTTTTCACTTTCGTCTTTTTTACATCTTCCACCGCCGCGTTCTTGCCACCATTTTTTTTTCAATTCCGACAATACACCTTTTTCTTGTAGCGTCAATATCGCGCCACTTATCGGAGTTCTGTATGGTGAATCTAATGAGACGATTCAATTTTTAATTAGTTCAATACTTGACAATGTAATGTATGTTTTATACAACATACATTACAATATTAAGTACATACTTAATATTGTAACGTAAGTTTATACTTATCGGAGTTCTGTATGGTGAATCTAATAAGACGATTCAATTTTTAATTAATTCAATACTTAATATTGTAATGTATGTTTTATACAATTCTAATATCCATCTATCTCTGTCTCTCTCTCTTTCTATCTCTCTTTTTTTTTCTTAACATAATATAACAAAATAATATAACATTAATATAGTGTAATAAATTATCCAATATCAGAATATATATAATAATTACTTACTACGTGGCAAAGCGATCCCATAACCCTTGTTATCGATCAACGAACCGATTTGTTGCAAGTCACAATTTCTTTCCATTTTGTATTCGATCGTCGTAGATTCCATTAAAAACGCGTATGCCGTTTTCTCTTTAACCACACGCTCGACTCCCTCATCATTTGTTACAGTGAAGACAGATGGTCTTGCTTCTGCCATAGTTGCCCACATACGTTGATAAGTAGAATAATTCGAGTCCTATTAAAACGATTTTAGTATGGTATGGATAATCGATAAAAGATTGGATTAACCGGTAAAATACTCACCCTGAAAAAAGCCGAAGTGGATCCACCATCAACCGCACCGTATTTGATCTTAGTTTGTTTTGCGAGTTCCTCGACATTTGTGATAGGATTATCCATTTTATCGATGGTTAGGAACGCAGCCAAATTGGCTGTGTAACTCGAGACCATAATCAGTGTGAAGAACCACCACATTCCGGCGACCATACGTATCGACGGCGCTCTAAAATCGATTAGTTTATGTTTAACTTATTATCATCGGTTTCGGTTAATAGATAGTAAACAAAATCACCAAATATTCTTCTATATTCTATTTTGCATTAATTATACAATTTTCATTAAACGTTTCACAATAATTTATTTAATTATTATTTAAACCATTTGAATCAACGTAGAAACAGAAAATACAATTACAAAGTTTTATATAGAAACCATGAAAATGCCAGATCAGCAAACTCGTATCGTATTTATGATTTAGATTCACAAAGAACATTTCCTTTAAAAAAAAAATCAAACGACAACGTCTAGAGGCAAATTTCACGAATGAAATTTAACGATTAGCTTGCAAAAAAGCTTCCATATCTCAGGGAACTAGATATCCACGTATTCATTCTTTTTCAACTTTCGCGTAGATTCAACAGCTTAACAAAAAAAAAAAAAAAATAAAAGAAAAAAAGAAAAAAAAATCACAAAATATTCAAAAGTAGCGGGAGGAACGCATAACGTTCTCCTAATTAAGCAAAGCCTTAAAGGGCCGCGTATGTAAATGGCGCTTGTTTGCCGACGATCCTTCTTGTACGCGTGCGCATCTGTGTGCGTGTGAATGCGTACATGCGTGCGTATGTGTATATTTGTGTGTACGGTGTCTGTCCTCTCTCTCTCTCTCTCTCTCTCTCTCTGTTTCTGTCTCTATCTCTCTTATTGAATGAAGAACACAAGGTACCCTGCGTAGAAAGGAACCAACGATGGGAGGGGGTGTAAGAGGTGGAGGAAGAGGAAGACGACGGCAGTTAGGTGTCTTTGGTCGGTCGTCGCCCAGTATGTGGCGAGCAAACATGCACGATGTCACGGACAGAGAGTTAGCGCCGTGCCGGCGCTAATAAGTGGGAAGCCGACTCAAATACGTCCGGCAAACAGCGCCTCGTTAAGCTTAATTGTCGTGACAAAAAAAGAGAAGTCTTGGTCCTAAAAAAAAAAGAAGAAGGAAAAAAGAAAGAAAAAAGAAACATATACAAGGACGCTACTACGCAACCTGAATCATTTTCTTTTTTTTTCGTATATTTTTGTTCTACTTTTTATAAAATGTTTTGCTCCGATCAATATCAATGAGATCGATCAATTATATAATCTTTCGAATCGATTAATAAATAATTTTGTTAGTTTAAAATCTTATCGATTTATAATTGACGTAAGATCGTTTATCAGATATCTTTTATTTATCGCAAATGTTATTAGATGGTTAATAGGTATATATGATCGTTCGATAGATAAATGCTGTTATAAGCGAAGTTTGTTATATATGAACGGATATATAATGTTGAATAGAGAATATAAAATATTTGTTTTGTTATTATATAGGATTAGAGAATTTGCTTCGTTCGATTTCGGGATATCTAGAATCCGTGAATAGTTCGTTCGATCGATTTCGTATAGTTATGAAATTTAAGTAGGTACAGAAATTTCTGTCTAACCAGGTCATGTGCTTGTGATTCTGGATAACACAGGATTTAATGTTATTACGGTAGGAAATCAGGCTTCTGTATATCCGGCTTATCGAATTCAAGTATTGGGAAAGTGAAATTTGAATAGTCGAATATATCTGCTTATCTAGATTAGAGTTTTAAATAGTAATAAGTTTGTATGTTCACTCTGACCTAGTTTGCGAATCTATATCTCTCTTCTTTTTTCAAATGTTTCAGATATTTCAATATTCTTTTATTTTTGTTTTCTTTTCTTTCCTCATCGTCAAATTATACGATTTGGAAGAAAATTGTCGATATAAGATAAGAAAATAATCATAATATAATTATTATAACTTTGAAAGAAATCGATATGTTAATTGATTAAATCATTTATTTATTATATGTTAATTATATGTATATATTAATATATATTTTATTTTAATATATTAATATAAATTATATATATTAATCATATAATTATATTTATTACTTATCAATTATATCACAATTAAGAAATCGATCACTTAATTAATCAAATAAATTCTTACTGCGGTAGAATGTCGGAACCTTGTTGCATAAGCGAGCCCACGGTCAACCACAATGAATTTTTTAAATCAAAATTATTTTCTAGTTCCTCGGGATCAGGATTGCATGGATGAGGATTGTTCCATTCTCCTGGTGCCATTCTAAGAATGAGAAATGAACGAATTAATTCTACGAATTTCTCACACATGTTCTTTATCGCGATCTTTTCTTTTTCTCTCTCTTTATTTTCGTTTACCTGGCTTGTAAATACAACATCAAAGAGACTATCAGATAAGCAGTAGCCATATATATCCAAACGTCGGTAGACAATGGTTTCAAAAAAGAAAAGAGTTCGGGGTCCTTCTCTTCAGGTTTACTGAATAATATACTGATACCTGTTTGAAAAAATAAATAAATAAATAAATAAATAAATAAATAAATAAATAAATAAGTAATCCAATATTCGAATATTACGATATTATTATCATACCGAGATTCATAAAAGGCATTGTAAAATCCACTATACTTTCTCTCGACGATGTGATAGTCAAATCACATATGGCAAGATCAGCTTCCTGATAAAAATTCGTTCGTTCTTTTAACGAATTAAAGGCAATGGGTTTGATAGAAGTTATATTACGATTTGTTACTCACGTGATCTAAAAGAAGCTTCATCAAACCATTCCAAGATTTAGTTTTAGGGATGTACGAACCGTATTGATTATCAGGTACCAACATAAAGGAGTATTTGAATTTGAGAATTTTAGCAATACTCTCGATCACGTCTATGCAATATCCTTCATAATATTTTTTATCGATTGGTACACCTCGAGTCGATCCATCAGTCACTTCTATCACGTATGGTTCACCCTATGGAATTACATTTTTTTTTTTTCCATCGGTTAAGAGATAATTTAACATCTTCATAATATATATAATATATATATATATATATGTGTGTGTATAATATATGTATGATATATAATAAAACGTAATTATTTAACATACCACTTTAGTGGCAATCCTGAAATGATTCTGTTCGATGGATTTGAACAAATAACTCTCAAGTTCCTGTTTACTACGAGTAGAATGAACACCTTCTTCGTCCCAATATCCCATTTCGATACTACTGAAACCACGGAAATCCAAAAGACGAAGATCGAAGTTACGTCTGTGACCAATTTCATCGAAACTGATTACTCCTGTTATCTTCCCTTCTACCGGTATCTGTCAATCGATCCACAAATTTATAAAAGTAATCTCAAATATACTCGATATTTTTAATCGGCACATAGAAATTTCAATTAATTCGATTGGATTATTCGAAAGAACGTATCGCAAATTTGAATCGATTCATTCAATTTATCCGAAAGGATATAATTGAAATTTTTCATTGATATTTTTCGAACGATTGATTGAAAATAATCGTCGAAATAAAAATTCAATCAGACGTATCTGTCGAGAAATACAATTTTGTAAGTTGCAATAAATAAGTAATTAAATAAGTAAGTAAGAAAATAAATAAGTTGTAAGGGTCGGTAATAAAAGATTCGTGATTTTATTCGTCGATATACGTGATACTATTTTAGAAACGAATAGAGATATCACTAAGGAGATTAGATGTAAAATTTACCTCTCGTATGATGCTGGTAATGTTGGGACCTGCCTCATATTTCTTTTCATCGTCGCAAGAGAGCGGTACCGGGATGATAGAAATAGAATCACCGTTATCCTTGTTCCTTGCATTAAGGATCTCCAAAGCATTGTATAATAGAAAAACAGCATCATAGAGGACCGCACTTTCTGCCTAGAAAAATTTCGAAAAGCAGATACGCTGGATTAGTTTTGGATATTAATTTTTTTAAACAAAAAAAAAAAAATAAAAAAAAAATAGGAAAAAGAAAAATGTCATTCATTTGATCCAATCATTGAAATTCCATTTAGTATATACATATATGTATGTTTTATGTATATGTGTATATGTATATATATATGTCCAACGTTAAATTACAAATATCGATAAAAGAACGATACGCAATTGAATCGTGCTTCGTTGTTTCGTCAAAAAAACTAATAATATTTTTCATACATACATATGTAAATAAAAGTAAAAACACAGTTTTGCTTTTATCTTTTTTTTTTCTTCCTTTCATTCGTATCCATCGTAATATCGTATCGTTCGTATATATTGTTGTATCTATGTACGTACATATGTATATACATGCATACGTATCTCG
Organism: Vespula vulgaris; assembly: GCF_905475345.1. Classification (NCBI taxonomy): domain Eukaryota; kingdom Metazoa; phylum Arthropoda; class Insecta; order Hymenoptera; family Vespidae; genus Vespula; species Vespula vulgaris. Next base: position 4,204,940 of record NC_066599.1, on the reverse strand, counting down.
CAATTTCGAGTTATGCATTTCACCCGATGCGTGACTTCACGTCGATCAAGAGCATTAAATTAACCAATAATTTGTTGGACAACGAGTATCGTTGATTTAATATTCCTTCAAAAGTCGAATTTATGCGGTTTGATAAAGTAACATTGTGTACGAATAAACGAAGCGATAATAAAGAAAAAAGTAAATACTATCGTTGGTTCGATCTGTTCATTCTACTGTTTGATTCTTCATTTATATTCCATCTAAATTTTAATTTTTAGATAATCTAGATAATATAGATTAGGAATGTAAATTAAAGATGATTAAATATCGAATATTGTTGATATTAATATAGATATCAATATTACTCATTAAGATGATAGAATTATCAAATGTCCGTTTATTAGAAATATCAAAGTAAATATACGTAAATGTATAATACACAGACGTATGTAAATAAACAGTTTGAGTCACGTCGTTTATAGTACACCATTATATACATCATTTTGTATATTATTTGTAACAGAGAAAAAGATCAAACGAAGCTTCAGTTTAGTTGAAATACTCGTCTCGTTAACACGTATATAATTTACTATCCTCCGTATATTAATATACGTTATAAAATCATATGATACGTTTGTTGACACACGTGTGTGAGTTTGTACGTGTATAGGTAAATACACAGTCGAGATCATGGCACAGGATATATAACAACATCCCTTTGTAAGAACTTGTAGCGGAGAGAAAGGTCAAATAAAGTGTTCAGTTCAGTTCTAATATTCGTCTTGTTAACACGTATATATAATCTGTCCTCCAGGAATAGTAACGTAAGTTTTAAAATGATATATAATATGATAGATACGTCTTACGAATTATCATTTATAATATTTCTTTAACTCGAACAAGAGAGATTATTATTTCTTAAGAAAAATAAAACGAAAAATTTTAACACTCATCTTGTTAACACGTATAAAATTTGTCGTCCAGGAATAGTAACGTAAGTTATAAAATTATATATAATACGATAGATACTTCTTACGAATTATCATTTATAATATTTCTTTAACTCGAGAGAGAGTTTATTATTTCTTAAGAAAAATAAAAAATTTAAGCACTCGTTGACACGTATATAATTTGTCGTCCACGAATAGTAATGAAAGTTATTTAGAAATTAAATATAATGTGATAGATACATTTTACGAATTACTATTTATAATTAATTTTGGTTTTAAATCAAACAATAGAGATTATTATTTCTTTAAAAAAATTAAAAGTTTAAGTACCCGTTTTGTTAACACGTATATAATTCGTGTTATACTAACGTATAATATAATTTATGTAATAGTAACGTGTTATAAAATGATATATAATATGATAGATACATTTTACGAATTATCAATTATAATATTTCTTTAAGTCAAGCAAGAGATATTATTATTAAAAAAAAAAAATAAATAAATAAATAAAAAATTTAAGCACTCGTCTTAAAACGTATATAACTTGCGTTATAGTAAGGTGTTATAAAATGATATATAATATGATAGATACATTTTACGAATTATGATTTACAACATTTCTTTAAGTCAAACAAGAGCTATTATTATTAAAAAAAATAAAAAATTTAAGCACTCTTTTTAACACGTATATAACTTGCATTATAGTAACGTGTTATAAAATGATATATAATATGATAGATACATTTTACGAATTATCATTTACAACATTTCTTTAAGTCAAGCAAGAGATATTATTATTAAAAAAAAAAATAAATAAATAAATAAAAAATTTAAGCACTCGTCTTAAAACGTATATAACTTGCGTTATAGTAACGTGTTATAAAATGATATATAATATGATAGATACATTTTACGAATTATCAATTATAATATTTCTTTAAGTCAAACAAGAGATATTATTATTGCTTAAGAACAAATATTGATATCTATACGATCGATACGTTCGTTCGTTTGTTTCTTTTCGTATTTTTCTTCTCTCTTTCCATTAAGTATAAAACAGATTTTATAGGATTGAACATGTGAAACGATTTCAACCGTAGTAGCTAATGAAAAGAGAATTAAGGTGGTGTCGTCAGGTGTTCCTAAGCACCATGTCGTGAGTAGATTCCGAGGAACGAGTGTTTCAGGTTCTACCTTCGAAAACTGGCATACCGGTTGTGGGACCATCCTGCGATAGAGTTAATGAAGAAATTACCTCGAGCGCGTTTTGAAAGCGGGGACGACCGTTTAAACAATTGTTCCGCGTGAGTCTCCGTCGACGCAAAACGAGTTTATTATGCGCTCGACGAAAGAGCCATGATTAAAACATGCTGATACAGACGGTAACATCACGACGACGAACACAAGTACTACGACGACAACGATGTTTGACGGGCCGGCACATTCTCGGCTTACTTTCTTTCGGATCGCTAATTAATTTTTTTTTTTTTTAAGAAAGAAAAAAAAAGAAAAAAGGAATCAGGTATGCCTTCTCTCGTCGGTCTTTCCTTCTGTCTTTCTCTCTTTTTTATAATAAAAAAATAAAATAAAATAAAATAAAATAAAATAAAATAAAATAAAATAAAAAGAAAAATCTTTTTTTCTTTTTCATCTCTTCACACGCACTTTCACTTTTTCCACACGAAGGAGGTTGATTTATTCTTCGCACATTCTTTTGGTCGTAATTCGTATCGTGCCTCGTCAATAATTGCATAATATTTTTAATAAGTAAGAATCATAATTAATTAGTTGATAAGTTAAGCTATTCGCCATGCACGATCATGTAATTTTTGATCGACGATTTTCACGCAAAAGAATTGGTATTAATTAGTCGAGAAAGATGACGGGAGACTTCGATGGTGTTTTGATTTAAGTTAAACAGTTTTGAGTTAAGTTAAGTTAAATAGTTTAAGAAAATAATATGATAGTTATAAGTTAAACAAATATAAGTTGAATACCTTCAATCGGAATTTTGAATAATGAGAGTTAGAGATTAACGTAAGATATTTTTCTTTTTTTCAATATCGAATTGAAGTTAACAATGACATTGTTAAATTCGTTGTAAAATATTATTATTCGTATATTTAATTATTATTATTATTCCTATATATATTATTCGTATCATTTAATTACCAAGTTGATACCGTCGACGTTGTTCCGTCGCAAGCTGAAACCCGTAATGTTACCTTGGGTTGTGCCGTTTCGTATTTCCAGAATTGGTAGTTTCGACGAGTCCTGCAAATCGAAATCGATAGAAGGATAGACATTATTTTAAAGAAATGTCGATGGCACACGCTGAATCTCTCTCTCTCTCTCTCTCTCTCTCTCTCTCTCTCTCTCTCTCTCTCTCTCTCTCTCTGTCGTGAAATCGAGCCAAGTCGAGCCTTACTAAAGGAGACAGGGTCCATCCTTGAGAACCATTTTTCTAACTATCCAGCCTGTCGCATGATCGAACGATTTGCTCCTTAATGGCCCATTAAGATCGACTTTATTTCTATCGGAAATCAGTAAAAAGAAGAAGAAAAAAAAGAAGAAAAAAAAAGAAAAAGCAGAGAAAAAAGAATTGGTAAGCTTATCACCGAACTTCGATAGAACTTTTAAATGGAAGAGCGAGATTAGGTATCTGCGTTAACTCTTAAAACCTATCTAGAGTAAAATTTCTCCACGTCATGGAAAGAAAAGAAAAAACCAAAAAAAAAAAAAAAGAAAGAACAGAAAGAAAGAAAACCAACTTTTTTTTTTAAATATCTTTCGAAAAAAAAAACAGAAGAGAGAGAGAGAGAGAGAGAGGGAAAAAAATACTTAACGAGAAATATTTCATTTATTGGCAATTGAAGTGCAACGCAGAAAATTAATTCTCATTATTTTTTCAAACTTTTAATTAAAACTTTTGTTTTTCCTATGTATTATTTCGAGAATAAAAGAGTAATAATAATAATAATAATAATAATAATAATAATAATAATAATAATAATAATAATAATAATAATAATAATAATATTGCTCTCTGTAATTTTCGTAATATCGTTCGATCCTTGTATTTTTTGTTTGAAATGAGGTATACATGTTTCATAAGAAGATATGAAAGTTCTTCGTTGGATATAATTTATACGACTTTCTTTTAAACATTTATCTTTCGTGGCGCTTGCGCACAGGAAATCAATAAGCGATCAACAAGTAATTTAGTCGGGGATGGCGAGCTACGCTGGAGAAGAATAATTACATTGTTTCGACATAATGAAGTAGTAAATACGAAGTTATCGGTAAAACGATCAATGAACATCCGCGAGTAATGGAGGTGAAATTTCGAACGGTGTATCCTTCGTGTCGAAACGATCCAACTATCGATTTAATATCCGGTTTATGGAGATACATACTTATCGACTTGGCTCGACACGTTGATTAAAACCAAAACGAAGCAAAACGAAAAAAAAGAAAGAAAGAAAGAAAGAAAAAGAAGAAAAAAAAATGAGAAACGAAATCGAATCTTTCGAGATATACCTAGTATGGATAAAATTGTATATTGTAATATCATATACACATTATTGTTTATATTACCATAATCGTATTAGAACTGTCCCTTGATTTGAGCTAATTGCTAGTTCCATGCAAATTTTTCTCTCTCGATTTTTTTCATTTTCTTTTTTTTTTTTTTTTACACGGATAGAATGTAAATGAAGTCTGTCAGTAAGAGAAAAAAAGTCGGTAGAAGTTGTAAAAATATATGTTCCACGTGGATTTACCCCCCCCCCCCCCCCAAAAAAAAAGAAAAAAGAAAGAAAAAATAGAAACAAAAAAGAAAATGAAAAAAATGATAAAATTACTCAAATGTTTAAAATATTATTAAAACATTATTAAAATATTATTATTTAAAATATTATTAAAATTTCGTTCTTTCGTAAGCGATGTATTGTATCTCAAAATATTCAAATTGTTCTATTTAATTGGATCGAAATTATTTTAAGAACAGTCATTATAAATTTCTTTATCGCACTTTAAACGTTTGTCGATAACATTGTATAGTCCCATCAAAATTATCAAAGAATATATTATCCCAAAAAAAAAAAAAGAAAATAGAAAAATAATAAGAACGGACAAGAAATAATTCAAATTAAATTTAAATAAAATCGTACGAAACGGAGAAGAATGAAATGTACATAAAAGTATCGTATCAACAGTGATATGTTTTATTTCATTATAAAACATAAACTATAGCTTAAATCAAGAGACGTGTTCATAATTTTATAAATGATAGATGATACCATGTAAGTTATGATGAAATTCGTATACTCGCGAACCAAATTGACTTCCTTAGCTTGGTATAAAACAGTCATTATATTCTCTGGTTTAACATCGAGAATAATGTTATCAATCGGTAGAGTACCGACTTCCTTTAATATAGAACGATAATCAGGACCAACACCAAGGTGACGAATCGTAATTGGATTATCTTTTTTCCTTTTCATCGTAAGAGCTTTTTGAATCCTTGACAATCCGTCGTTCGTTTCGTAAATCGCCACAAAGCTTTTCCATTCGTTCCAAATCACAACATCCGCGATAGCCTAGAAAGAAATCACCCTTCGTTTTGAAAAAAAGAAAAAGAAAACTGCTCCTTCTAAATGATATCAGGAAATAGAGTAGGTATTAAGAAGGGAGAAGAAGAAAAAAAGAAAAATAAAAAGGAGAAGAAAAAGAAGAAGTAGTAGTCCCTTTTTATCGAAAATCGATCGAACGTTAATTCAAGGATACTTATCTATTTTCTCTCTTCTTCTTTTATTTTATTTTATTTTATTTTATTTTATTATTTTATTTTTTTTACTTTATTCTATTTTTTTTTTTTTTTTTAAATATCTTCCATCAACAGATAACTAATAGTTTAGTTTGTCCAAAACGAACTACTCTTTTTTTCTTTTTTTCCAGTTGTGTTGACAGAACAGAATACTCGTCGATTCGATGCAATCACCGGATCAAATGTTTAAACATAAAATTGTAATTTGATTAGAAGAAAGAAAAAAAGGAAATGTTATGATCGAAACATGATCTTTTTTTTTTCTCCAAATATATTAGTATTTTTCAATCGTTGTTTCATCAAAGAATCGATATATCATACGAATTGTACATAGTAAAATTTTAATAATATTACGATATTAGAAAATAAAATAAATATATTATATAGATATGATATTTGAAATTGAATAAAATAATATACTAAAGTAAATTATAAATAATATAAATATAATAAAAAATAATAAAATAATAAATAAAATAATAAATAAAATAATGATAAAATAATAAAATACATATATTATATATGTATATATATATATATATGATGGTGGAAATTAAATAAAATAATATAATAAAGTAAATAATATACAATGTATATATAATAAAAAATAATAAAAATAATAATAATAAAATAATAAAATTAATATACAAACATATATACAAATACACACACACACATTTTCTTTACCTTGCTGACCATTTCACTGTCTGGATAAATATTGATCGTCATTGGTGTAAGACTAAATAGATTTTCGTCTTCGTTGAGATATAATTTCTCTTGTTCTCGCCAAACATATTCCAAGTGGGGTATGTCGAAGTGAGCAGCTATACTAGCAACTATACCTCGCGTGTGAGGGCTCGAGGGCCCAAAGATCGCCGCCACGCCTTCCTCCAAAAGTTCGCAGACTGTGGAAAAGCAAGGAGAAGCAAGTCTGTACAACTTGGAGTTACCGCGAGAGTGCTCGTGAAAGATTTCATCCGTAAAAAGAACGAAATAAAGAGAGATAGATAAAGGTAGAAAGAGATACTGCTAGCAGAGGACTTTGATTTAGTAGCCGGCGGAAATATTTCAACGTTGTCTTATTTCGTGAAAAGATAAAATCTAGTTTTCTTTCTTTCTTTTATTCTTATTTCGCTTAACGCATTTTAATTAATTATAAATGAGACTCTCCTTACCTGCGAGTTTCGTTTTAAAACTATCGGTATGACTATCCACCGTTTTGATAATCGAATGTAATTTAAATGCCGGTGCTGGGTTTTCCTGCATTGTATCTAAAATGGCTCTCTCGAAGGCATCTCTGTATTCTATTTCTTCTTGATGAAATATAGCACCTGTGTAAAATAAATAAATCATTTTATTCTTATATCGTATCGTATTATCAAAAGAGAATTTATAATAATAAGTTGGTGTATGATCAAAATAAAAGATAGAATGGATCATGTCCGATAAAGAAAATTTCTTGATATATTCGACTAATTTCTATTGATCATCATACAGTTTAAAAGTTTAACCACTGCTTTAGAGTCGTTCGGAATCATTTTCTTTTTATAATTTCGTTCTAATATTAATAACAAGATAACCGACATTTTCTTTTTTGCTTTTCATCGATTTTACTCGAGAATAACAAACTAAAAAAAGAAATTGTACCGATTCGTACATGATGATATCGTACGTATGTTAAGTCGAGATTGTTTAACTCGAAAACTATTGTCTGTTTCTCCTTTCGCCAAACACTTTCGTTGTTTACTTCGCTCCATTGAATGCACGAAGTCAATTCCAAGATCAACAATACCGTATTAGGAAATCAACTGGGGCTTAGTTGTCGGTTAAATCGTTGAGATTAACACATCGAAGGAAGACGATGATGTAGAGAAACTCGAATTACTGCTTGTAAACCACTGTAATTTCGCTTGGAATAATTTAATTCATGCGCGCGTGCATGTGCGCAAGGCTCGGCGGCGATGTAATCACGCGCATTATTAGATTCGCGGCCATTCCATTTGTGCGACAATAATTCGTACTCGGGATACGTATTTCGAATTAATCGGCTAGAATCGACTAAATGTGGCTTTCCCGTTTATATTCTGGCTAATACTCGAAAACGTATATACCTTTTCATGTAACTTGGCAAACGCGAATCGTTTCTCTCTCTCTCTCTCTCTTTTTCTTTTTTATTCTCTTTCTTTTTGATAATAAAAATCAATTCTAAAACTTTGTAAATCGCGAGAAATAACTTTTCGTAATATCAAGATGATCCAGTTTGTATATCTGTCGTTTCGTTTTTTTTCATTTGTTTTTTTCTTTTTTTATTTTTAAGCGAGAAGTGCATAATTTTAATTGCACTTGAAAGTTTCATCCACTTAAATCGAGAATTATTTCTCAAATCATAACATTTGTTTTCTATAAACGTTATCTTGAAGAAAATAAAACAAAAAGATATATTGTCTCACTTTTAGATATACTTATGTTATATTCATATATAAAATAATAAATTACATATATAAAATGTGTTATATATCATAACTGTACTATGTAATATAAAGTATAATATAAAGTTATATCGTAAGTTTCGCGTTATATATAATTTTGATACGAGAGAGAGCGAGCGAGCGAGAGAGAGAGAGAGAGAGAGAGAGAGAGAGAGAGAGAGAGAGAGAGAGAGAGAGAGAGAACAAACAATTGTTATCAAAAGTTAACACATTATTTTTCATGAATATATCAGTTCGTGACATGTAATCGTGTATTTCGAGATGCACTTCAGTTATTTTCACGCTTTATCTTTTTCTTTTCTTTTTTCTTTATCTTTTTTTTTATGTTTTCCTTTGTCTTTCAGTCTTTTCATATCTCTCCCTCTCTTTCTCTTTCTCTTTCGTCAATTGATTTTTCACACGGGCCGCATCGTTGCAAGTAAGTACTACGCGCAACGGTCGACTCTCCAACACCGAGCCATTTCATTTTCTTTTGAAACTCTTTCCGGCAGCAGCTATGGCCGCTTCGGGTACCATTATATCGTGAAGAAAGACTCCTGAGCCCGTAAAAGTCACCTTTAGCGACGTACTCGCCAAGTCAATGCTGTAACTTTTAACGGCACAGTTAAGACACGGACCGGTTTTGAATTATGAATCAACGTTCGTCGATTATTCGTATACACAAGAACGACGGTCGATATCGTTGGGAACATTTGATTTTTTTTGTTTTTTTTTTTATTATTTTTTACTTTTTTGTAAATTTTCTTTTCTTCAGATACATTTGCGATAGAAGGTGAAAATCTTTATTATACGATCCAATTAATAATAATAATGGATCGTAACGATAAAGGTAAATGATCTATATTAAGTTCATAATAATGGTAATACTTTATGTTATAAACAACATGTACGAGAGAAATCAAAGATTAAATTCGTGATAACATTCGTTGGTTATTCCTTTGGTTGGTTAGTAACTCACATAATGCATGGGGTTTTCTTGTGGATTCATCTATATACGACTAGTAACCTCTCTCCAACTTGCGGAAATATACTGGTGCAATTTTGGCGGGAGATAAGATCGAGTTTAAATCGATCGGCACGCTCGGTACTCGACCTCGGAGAAAAATCGTGAGAAATATGCGATATCGTGTACGCTCGATTTCCATATAAACGGACGTTGCTGCGACCAAAAAGAAAGAGATAGAGAGAGAGAGAGAAAGAGAGAGAGAAAGAGATGGAGAAAGAGAAAAAGAGAGAGAGAGAGAAAGAGAGAGAGAGAGAAAGAGAGAGAAGATGAGATATCTTTCGCGTGCATTTTTGTTCGAGGACAATGCGTTCTTTTTAGAACGAAGAAAATGACTTCCATTTAGGAAGAGTCATGCGAAAGAAAGATCCTATATTTTTACAAAATTTATTATATAAATGATATAGAAAATGTTTGCGCGAAATTATATTGAAATATATGAGAGGTGAAAAAGTATAAGTAGTAATCATATATATATTCAGTTATATATGTACATATATATATATATATCATCCAGTTATATATATATATATATATATATATATATATATATATCATCCAGTTATATATATATATATATAAGATGTTTTACAGATCATTATTATAACATAGAAACATTATTGTAAACTTTATTCACTGAAGAACTGAAAAGTTTGACGTTTGAGAAGTAGTACGAACATAATATTTCTCAGACATATTTCTCATGTCACGATAGATACAGCTAGGTTATATATATATATATATATATATATATATATATATATAATTTATATACATACATACATACATACACATATATATATGTATAAGTATAGACACACACGTATATATATACATACATATAAAATAACTTTCATGTTTTATGATAAATGATTTAAAGAAGAAATCACTCTTGAGATATGTAGCGGAACAAAAATTGTGAAACTTTTTCATCGATCATGAAGTATGAGCATAACATTGTTTGGACATCTTATTCATCTCACTTATCTATATATATATATATACACACACACACACACACACATACATACACACGCACACATATATATCTACGATAGACGTAAGTTAAGATAACTCAAATGAAAGAAAAATAAAAAAAAAACGGAAAGAAAAAGAAACTAAAATTTTATAAAATTTAGTATCGAAATAAACAAGAATAAGAATTATCGAAATTTTCTGTCTGTCAAGTAATACCAATCGTAAAATCTCTCAGAAATCCGACAAATTCTGATAACTTGAAAATCACGATGGTATCCTTTCGATCAGAGGCACGTTCGATTTCTCGATGTTATGCGTGCCATTCCATCGAGGATTCTCACCAAAACGGAAAGCGGTTTTTTCTACATTTCGAAGGAAACCTTCCTGAATATCCTTCCTTTCTTTTCCTCCTTTTTTTTCCACGTCTTTTTCCTTTTTTTTTCCTCTACCGTAAAAGTTTGTCGAGTTCGGAAAACCGTGGTAAAATTCGCCAAAGGCGAATAGATTTCTTCTTCAAAGAGGAATCTTCTTCTTCTTCTTCTGCTTCTTCTACTACATCTAGTTCAACATCTTCTATTTTTCCTCATCCTTCTTCTTCTTCTTCTTCTTCTTATTTTACTGCTACTTTTACTTCTGAGTCGCGACGATACCAGTTTCTCCGGCATCTCGCCGTTTTCTCGTCTACGTGAGGCAACGGTGTTTATCAGCGAACCAAGTTTCGTTGGCTAACAGCGCTAATTGCAAGAGAGAGAGATAGAAGATAGAAGATAGATAGATAGATAGATAGAGAGAGAGAGAATGTGAGTGAGAGATAGAGAGAGTGAAATAAATAGATAGATAGATAGATAGAGAAAGAGAGAGAAAGACAGAAAATGAGTGAGAGTGAGAAAATGTGTGTATGTGTGAGATAGATAGATAGATAGATAGAGAGAGAGAGAGAGAGAGAGAGAGAGAGAGAGTGAAACGAAACGAAAGCAAAGCCTAGGCGCATCGTGTCGAGCCATTAAGACCTGTTGAGCTTCCGTCGTTTCCCTGAAACGTCGCGGTGTATATCCTTACTTCGTGCTCTTTCACTTCGTCTGATCTTTTCCCATCTATTTCCACTTGCATTTTCTATGCTCTTCTTCGATCTATACTTTCGATCGAATTTCGATCGACCTTTGTTACCATATCATTTTCTTCTACTTCTTCTTCTTCTTCTTCTTCTTCTTCTTTTTGTCTTCTTTTCTCTCTTTGTTTCTTTTTCTTCTTTTCTTTCTTTCTTTTTTTTTTTATTTAATTACAGCACATCCTCATTTCGCAATTTTCATGATCGATCGTGTCGCTTTAACCAGCGAATAAATTTATCATACATTCTTTTCGGTTTCGGTCGGTTTTTTTTTCGGAAAAAAGGAAATAAAAAAAAAAGGATAAAAAAAGATAAATAAAGAAAGCAACGTTTTTGGTTTTGCATTTAACGTCGACATTTTCACGATCGACTTTTTGATATTAACGTTTTTAGAGAATTCACTCGTAAAGTCGTTGCGAAATAACACGGTACAATTTGTAATATATAATATTATCGTCTTGTTGTGTTACAATATTTAGTAATGGTATTACGAGATATTATTTAATTGACGGTGACCACTTTAAATCGTTCGTTACGCGGACACGAATCTACGCAAAGTTATTATATCCGTCGGAAGTTATAATTTCGTTTGAACTGTTACGATAAATTTTCCTTCCTCCGTAAATTATGGAAATTGGTATAGGTCGGTTTTGCTTTTCTTTTTTCTTCTTTTTTCTTTTTGTTTTCTTTTTTTCTTTTTGTTGTTGCCCGTCTTTCCTACTTTCTTCTCCTATTAGATCGGACTTTTAAAAGGGTATCGGTAAAAAGCCGAAGAAAACTTTTTTCTGAAAAACTTTTCGCGCCCGACTACTGTACGGCGTTGTTGTTCTTTAAAAATGGTGCCAGACGAAATATACCAGTGATCGATGATTTACGCGTGTTCTCGATTACGAGCCCGTTGAAATTCGAACGTCGAAAATGTTTTTCAACTTTGCAGGCTTTTACGGATTTCGTTGTATGTGTATTCTTTTTTTTCATTTATTTCTTTTTTTTTTTAAATTAATCATCAAGCCGTCACACGTTGACGTTTTCTATTCCATTTTTTTTCTTTCTTTTTTTCTTTTTTAACAAGTGATAATTAAAGGTGCGTTATAGTTAATCGTAAAATGTTTAATTCGAAGAGATGGAATTCTTTCTTCTTTCTTTTCTTTTTCTTCTTTATCTCAATTTATTTTACTTCGAAGATATTTCAGATAATCAAGTTAAATAGGACACCGTCTAGATTGACCGTATAACTTTGATAAAGATATCGTAAGATCTATATAGCAAGTTTTATATGCATCGTAGATAAATCGAGCCTTTTTGTCTTCACTATACCCTGTACGAACAGCTGATGACTTTGCATTATATGTTCAGTTACGCTTTCTCGAGTAACACACACACATACACACAAATACATATACATATATCCATGCACATTTATAATAAACATTCGCATATCATTACTACATTTTTAGAAAAGATATATACGTTCGAAATTTGAAATCAAAAGAGAAGACGATTAATATGTATATAGATATATAGATATCAGCCATATACGATCGATATCTTGATTAACTATTACTTGTATTGATTGAATGTAACAATGTGATAACGTACACACATATATATATAATATAATATATGTATACAATATAATATATACATAATGTATATAGGTATATATTATATATACATACTACGCATATATGTATATATCCATATACATATATATATATATATATATATATATATATATATATATATATATACATATTATATATATGTACGCTATCACATTGTTACATTCAATCGTAATAGTTAATCAAGATATCGATCGTATATGGCTGATCAATGATCGACCTTCTCCACTATCCGCGCTCGATCGAAATTATCTGTCCGCTACACGTGCTTGCTCTCACGAGGGATAAAGTTACGAAATTAATCGAGAAGATCGAGTTGCTCGGACTTCCTTCCTTCCTTCCTTCGTAGTTCCAAGTTGTTCCTCTGGAGAAGTAAATTTCGACGAGGAAGAAATGAAAAGGAAAAAGGAACGAAGAAGAAGACAAAAAAAAAAGAAAAAGAAATAAAAAGGAAAAAGAAAAAAGAGAGAAGAAAAAGTATTGTTAAACGAAAAACTTTCTTCGACTTGGCTACGACAGAAAAATGAATAGAAAAAGAGAGAGAGAGAGAGAGAGAAAGATAGAGATAGTTTCTTCCCTTCTTTCAAAAAAGTTTTTCCCGCGTTAATTTCTTAGTGTCGTCGAATTCTCCCTAAGTTTAAAATTTATCTGATCACGCAAAGGACAAATTTGAGCTAATATAGGTTAATACTATCGTTTATCCAGTCGTTTCCGTCTAATGACAATACCACGACGAAAACGAGCTCGATCGATACTTCCCTCTTTCTCACCCTCTCTCTTGTTCTCTCTCTCTCTCTCTATCGTTCTCTTCCTCTGTCTCTTATATAATCGTCCTTATATTAATTAATTTCATTGAGCATCATTCAGTTCTCGATTAAAATGTTTTGTGGTAAATCGGCCGAACGAGTCTTCCGTTCGGTGTTTCCGCTATATAATCCTATGATTAATTTTAACAGTGCAATATGTATCTAGAAACGACTGATGCATTGACTAATGGTCGTAATGACGAAACGACGAGAGGATTTCATGGTGATTTCAATCTGATCGCATTAAGAAATATAAAATGAATATTTTCTCATTCATTTGTATCTTCTTCTATTCCCTTTTTTTCTTTTTGTTTTTGTCTTTGTTCCTTTTTTTAATTCCTTCTTTCTTTCTTCTATTTCATTAACACTTGAGACTAATTTAAACGAAGGACTTCATTCGATTAACTTTTAATTCCTTTATTTCATAGACCTGACCTTGTTCGAAACGATCAAACGTCTCGACGTTCGAAAATGTTGTTTTCTAACGTTTATAAGAGGAAAACAACTTTCTAATCGATTTAAATTCACGCTTTAACGGCAAACAAATTTGTGTCCTTTACTTCGAACCGCACGTTTATTCCTCTTCCTTTCGGTTCCAACTTTTATTAGGGTCTAACTTGTCGGACATTCCACCAACCGACGACGTGTTGTCGTTTACCCAAGTCCGTTTACTTGACAAATCGTTTGCCAAAGTCTCTTTATCTCTAACGTATTATTCGCTTTAAGAATTCCACAGCTATCTAACAAATTCCAAAGGTCTTACTAAGGAAATCGTGTGACTGTGACGATCGTTTCAAAATAAAATACTTGAAAATCTTTTAACATGGATTGATGTTTAAATTAGATTGATATAATAATGATCGTATATATATATATATATATATATATATATATATATCTAATCCAAGACGTTTTAATTCAATGATATACTTTTTTTTATATATATTAAATTTGCTGATTATTATGAAATTAAATCTTGTAGATTAATATTAACATGATTTATTCGGCAATTAATTTATAATAGACCTCTATATATTATTATTTAACGTATAAATATTCACTTTATTATTTACTTAGTATATATTATAATTTATAATACAATCTACATTATTATATATATATATATAAAAATATATATATTTATTAATATATTTTACTAATTATCATAGATTATCAATATTAAATATTATTATATATTATTAATATACTTTAATAAATAAATAAATATATATATCAAATTAACTCATAGAACCTTAGAATATCGAAACGGACAAATTTCGTGAGATAAAGTAGAAAGTGTATTTGTTTCCCTTTCTCTAAAAACTTTGACTGGAAAGCTCGGTAATCAAGTTTTAGATATGAGATTGGTGTGAATGTAAGAAAAAGAAGCTAGGATCAGCAAGAAAGAGAGAGATAGAAACAGACAGAGATAGACGGACAGAGAGACAGAGAAAGATAGAGAAAAGACAGAGAGAGAGATAGACGAATAGAGAGATAGAAAGACAGAGAAAGAGAAAGAGAGATAGAAAGAGAGATAGAAAGAGAGATAGAAAGAGAGAGAAAGAGAGCTTGGAAACGTCGCTTATCTGGACACGTAATGAAGCAAAGCACGCTTTGCGAAGCGGTGAGGGAACGTGCACGAGACTGCACCCACGGGGCAAAACAATAATTACGCGCGAACAATAGGACGAGCATTGTTCTCGTACGCTTAACAAATGAGCTCGACCTCCGACCACAACGAACGTGGAACGACGATCTCTTCCTACGTAGCTTCTGGCTTCTTCGATCATTTACTTGGTCGCGTTACCTATTTTTTTCTCTTCTTTCCTTCCCTTCCCTTTCCTTCTATTTTCTTTTCTTTTTCCTTTTCTCTGGTTTTCTCTGTTTTCGTATTTTTTTTTATTCTCTTTTTCTTTCCCCTACCTTTCTTCATTTCTTTTGCTTGTTGTTTTCCTCAGTCGAAAAAATTAACGTCTCGGCGACGACAAATATTATTTTTGTAAAAGAGAAAAGAAAGAAAAAAGGGAAAGTATTTTTAATACGTTGTGGATATGTTTGTTAATAAATAAATGATCGTTTTGTAAAAATTGTTTTGGTTTTAGATTGGAAGATACGACGGATGCGTGATTTTGTATGTATGAACTTTGTAACGTCATTTTTTGATGTATGTAAAATTGGTGATATTTTATATAGAGACATTTAATACATTTACGAGGAAGGAAATGACAAAATATTTTTGTTACGAAATTCATGGTTTTCTGTGGAAATATGTACTCGAGGTATTACGTTAGTAAAATATAAGTATATGGCAGGATATTACACATGCCGCTTGTAGATCATGATTATATAATATTAAAAAAAACTTTGCCAGCGGAGTGTAAATACAAACGTGAGTAAATATGAAATATTATTAAAGAATTTAATGAAGATATGGTGTTGAGAAGCCGAGACAGAAGAAATTGGAGTTACATTACTTTTTCAGCAAAAAGAAAAGAAAAGAAAAGAAAAGAAAAGAAAAACCACTCAAACGTTACAAAGCAAAACGAAACAGAGCAAAAAGAAAGAAAATTAAGAAAAGAAACAATTAATAATAGAATGTTATTGTTATGAAATATTTTTTATCGATTGCGATTATAATTGCAAATTAGATATAATCGTATAATCGATAAGAAATTGAAAAATAATTACGAATATTTTACAAATGTTTATTAATCCAAATATTAATTGAAAAAAAAAAACAAAAAGAAAAAGAAAAAGAAATCGGAAAATCATTGATCGTGTATTTTAATATCCCTTCCTCTCTTTCTCTTTTGTTAAGGTGATAGAAAAGAAAACAAACAAACAAAAAAACCAAAAAAAAAGAAAACAAAAAGATAAGGATTAGATCTATGTACAATGCTTTAGGAATTCAGGACTTACTATCAATACCACTGAGTACCCATCGAAGTTTCGATGGTAGTTAAAAGCAACTAGGATACTTGCCAATGGCGTCCGTAATGCATGCCAGACACCATCGGCTCGAGCAAACAAAATTTGCATAAGATTGTTAATAGAGGAGAATAATGCAGGTGAAAGGTGGAGATGAAAGAGAGAGGGAAAGACGGAGAGAGAGAGAGAGAGAAAGAGAGATAGAGATAGACTAGAATGAAGAGTTCGTGAGAGTACCGGAAGAGAGGAAGGAAAGAGTGAAATTACATCGTACTGATCCTCTCTCATCTTAAAAGGCTCTTCAAACACGAAAGATCTTCCTTGAATCCCAAATGAATATTATAAATAAATTATTCGAACGAGACGATATCGACCCAATAGAAACAAGATTTACATTTATTATTGCATTTATTTAACACGTTGTAAAAGAAATTCGACAATGAATTGATTATTATCAGATAAGATTTATTTATCGAATGTTATTTGATATTAATAGGTAAATATAATGCATATATATATATATGTATGTATATATACATATATTTATTCGATCGGAATATCGTTTATTATTAATTTTATTCATAGATACAATTTATTTATTTATTTAACACGATGCCAAATATCTATTGAATCTTAATTAAAAGTAATATGAATTGTTGATGTTATTGTTAATACATCGATTTCAATACTTATCCGTGTATTTATTAACTGTTATATAATATTTTTCTTCTCCTCTTTTCTTTTCTTTTCTTTTCTTTTTTTTTTTCGTTCTCATCACTCACATGCGAAGGAATTCGAACGTTGAAAAGAAAAGCAGATTTCTAATAAATTTTCGGATATCCTTTGGGTAATGCTTACTTTCTTCACCCTCTTTCCACGTCCATTCTATCGCTTGTACAATTTTTCAACGTGGATTTTACCATCGTATAAATTCGACCGGCGTGTTCATATTTTTACGTATTCGCTCGTTCTCGTTTTGTGTGTGGATGTGTTCTGGAAAAATTGTATGGACTGAAATGAAGGAGAAAAAAAAAAGAAAGAAAGAAAAGAAAAGAAAGAAAGAAAGGTAGAAATTTCAAGGCTTAGCTAAGGGGTGGAAAGTAGCATTAACCTTTGGTAAGATTTTGTTGTAGTAACGTGTACAAAATTAAACTTTATGTTTTCGTCGTAAGAAAAAGAAAAAAAAAGAAGAAAGAAAGAAAGAAAGAAAGAAAGAAGGAAACAAATAAATGAATCGGATAAAGTAAACGGCTCATTTAAGTTCATGCAATATACTTTATGGGATAGGAGGGAAAGCCAATGTTGGAGTTAACGTGGTTGACATGCTTTTTACGATGAAATTTTTGATCCATACTTGTATGCGTACTAACCAGATATACTACATATACCATAGACCTATACTTACACACATAGATACATACACGCTACCATACAACCCAGAGAGATATATACGAATAGTATCGTATTCCATCGTGATGCCGCGAGGAAGATAAATTTCTGCCATGGTAGAAGCTCAACGTTAACTAAATCGTTCGTCGAATGTCTCTATAAGCTTTATTCGTATGTAACGTTACAAAGCATAGCTATTATTTATTGCTTTGAATATTGTGTGAACATGTAACGATACCACAGCGTTCTGTTTTTGACAAACGTTATCATACTTCTTGTCTCGAATCAAATAGAAATAGTATTACATAGTATAGTTTGTCTACTTTTTTTTTATTTTTTTTTTTTGTATCTCTCTTCCCTTTCCTCACTATTTATTTTTGTTTATTTTGTTTTTGATTAATCGTTATTATCAACTTCTTTTTTTCTTTTTCTCCTTCTCCCTTTTTACTTCCTCCTTTGAAATAATTATGCATAAGGATTGTATTCAAAATAACAACGTTATTCTTTCGCAAATTTTTTTTCTATTCGTTTTAGGACGAAGAAAAGAAAAATAAAAAAGAACAAAAAGAGAGAAAAAAAAGGAAAAGGAAAAGAATATCCTCTCTTTCCTCCATCTTTCTCTCTCTCTCTCTTTATTTTTGCCAAATGATCATTATCATTGTCTTCGTTTCTTTGTCCGTAGTCAATCGTTGTTAGAGTCTTACTTTCTTAAGAATAATTATTATTTCAAGAGTTTTCATTGGTAGCACGCATACACACGTATACACATATATTCATACACACACACACATATACATACACGTACATACGTACATATACACACACAATGAACAAGAACTATCCAAAAGGAATACTATTTTTCCACGTTAACGTTCTCTATCCGTAAGAGAAAAGAAGAAAGTAGCGTTTTCAAGAAGAAACTCGGTTCTTTGTCTTCGAAAAAATTAAAGGAAAAAGTTCGCGGGTACAAAGGGAACAAGGGGGGAGGGGTTCTTGGGGGAAAGAGGGTGAATGTTCTTTCGTCGTCGTCGTCGTCGTCGTCGTCGTCGTCGAGCTCGCTTAATCTCGTTTTCCTTAAAAATACTCACAACTTCTTTCGCGTACGTTCATGGATTCGTTTCCTTACATTCTCTCTTTCCTTCGGTTCTCGAGCTCGAAGCTTTCTTTTTCTTCTTTCCTTTTTTTTCTTTCTTCTTCTTCTTCTTCTTTTTTTTTGGTTCTTGTTTTGTTTCTTTTCTTTTCTTTTCTTTCCTTTTCTTCTTTTTTCTTTTTCATTTTTGTTATACGTATCTTTAAAGGACTTCATTTTTCGAGAAGCAAAAGAAAATTCTCCTTTTTCATAATACTACGGCCGCTCTCAAACGTCGCCGTAGCAAAAGATAAAATCTGCAGGGTATACGGACAGGTTATTTTTTCAAGCTTGTACCATTTAGCCCTTCTACGATTTACCCCTACATTAGAAATTACTACTACGTTCCGTGTCCTTTTGTACACGGTATAATCCTTCTTCGCTTCTGTTCCATAGTACGTACTTTTCATCCCTTTTTTTTCTTTTCTTTTTTTCTTTTCCCTTTTCTTTCTTTTTTTTTTTTTTTATTCTCCACGCAATTTGTTATCCCTGTCCGGCGGCGTTTCTCTTAAAAAACTTGGCCTTTTTCACGTTGATCTTTTCAATGATTAAGTTAATGAAAAATTAATACTTCGTTCCTCGTCTGTACTTCACTTTTCTTCTTCTTCTCTTTTTCTCCTTTTCGGAATATATAGTATGATATTTGCTAATGGACGTTGTCGTCTTAAAATTTTTTTAATTAAAGAAAAAAAAAAGAGAGAAATTGAAGGAAGGAAGTATAAGAACGAGGTGAATTTTTCTTTTTCTTTTCTTTTTTTTCAAAAGAAATTTCTTTTTTATAACTTTCATCATTTTAAAGATATTTAAGATATTGATAGCAAATATTTAAGATATATTAAATCAACTTGTATAGTATATACAGAATGGGATGATAATTGATTAACAATTTTTAAGTTATACACATTTTTTATAAACAAATACTACTGAAGTAAATTCATATTGTTTTGACGGAAAAAGATTTAATTTCGACTGATTTACGAAATTACGTAAATTAATAAATTATAAATAAATTATTTTTTCATCGAATAAATTTTATCGACAAAATTTGTATCGTTAATTGTCACGTTTTCTATTTAAATGGGAATATTTCCAAAATTAAAATTCATAAATACTTGAAACTAATACAAATATATTGCAAAATAATTGTAGAATTAGCGCAGAGTAAACGCAGGATAAGCGTATAAAAAGGACTTATAAATATTTCTTAAATTAATATAATTTTTTGACATACATGGATTCATACTTTCTTATAGAGAATATTGTATTGCCTTGGCCAATATCATCGAAAATATATAATTCCATTTAAAAAAAAACACAGTTGATCTTCATATATCCTTAAAGTAAATCTGCAAAAAGATTATTATTATCATAGTATATAGCACCTTTCGTCGCGTGCGACTTTTGTTATCAAAGTTTTTCCATATATCTAAAAGAAATGGTAATCAAAGTTATTCTTCCACTTTGTATATATATATTTATAATAATATCGAAAAATATGAATATATTTTACATATTTTTATATTTATATATCACATATTTCATAATATATCGAATATATTTATATATTTTTAAAATGTATCGAGAAAACTGAAGAATAGTATGTATTCACAGAAAAGATTTATTCAAGAAAAAAAATGAAGCTTATTTTGCAATAAAAGAAATAATTTCCTTGCACTATCATTATAACAGCTGTGCTAATAGATATTCGACGATATGAACTATCAGCAACAACAAGTGGAACTTTAATTAAACCTATTATTAGAATTGTAATTTGCATTGTAGATCTCTTTCTATGTCTCTCTTTTTCTCTCTTTCTATCCCTCTCTCTCTCTCTCTCTCTCTCTCTCTCTCTCTCTCTCTCTTGTACTCTTTTTCCATTTCTTTCTTTCGCCAAATTCACGATAAACGACTGGGAGAGAAGTGACTTGCGAAAGAATACGAAGAACAAAAGGGGAGATAAAGAAAGGGGAAAGTGGTAAGGGGTGGGGGGAGTGAGTATGGAGGACGAAGTTGTTCGTCGTGTCTTATCTTTCGTCCAACTAGGATACACGAAAGAAGTTATACGAGAAGCTTTACGAGACAGGAAGACGTAACAGGAAGCCCATTATTTTTCTTAATACTATAAGCTTTAACAAGAACAAACCACACAGAGGAAATCAACAAGAAGAAAATAAAGAAGAAAATAACGATAGCAACGAAAGAAAAAAAAAGAAAGAAAGAAAGAAAGAGAAAAAGAAAGAAAAAGGAGACAAGTATGTAATTTGACGATAAACGACACCGTTCAATCACGATTAATCTCGTTTCATTGATACTATACGACTGATAACACGTCATCATGTCGCGATCGTTATTTTCAATTGCTAGTGTAATAATAAACCTTTTTCATTCGAAGGAATGAGAAGAGTGACGATGAGGAAACTTTATTATTTTCCCGAGTAATTATCCCGAGTAATATTATAGTGAAAAGTTTTGTAAACAGACAGATGGAAGAGTACATAACACCGTTATTAGAAACTTTGTTGCCCTTTTGTTTCCTAAGATAAACGACTAATTGTTGTACCTACAATATTGACATAAGTTTTAGATGATGGCGAGAAACCTGGACGAATTTTAATCTCCTTTGCTATGACGACGACGACGACGACGACGACGACGATAAGGACGAGGACGAGGATGACGTAGGAAATTAGATTAGCTTTTTTATTCGGAAAAAGATCGGACGAATAGAGCACGATTTGCATTCCATGTCTGACGGTTGCTCGAAAGATTTTTAAACGATGTGTGACTTTCGTGTATAAGCCGAATACCAGAATAAAAGATGTACAATGGAACCGTACCTTTTTGTAATATGCATATCTATACATATGTGTATGTATGTGTGAACAAAAAGCATGGATGCATTTTTTGTCCTCCATTCAATATTTTTCTCTTTGTCTTTTTATTACTTACGCAAGAATGAATTCCTATGCGATATACTTTCGAAATCGGCCACGTTTTACCTTAATAATAATAAATCCCTTAAACTCGGTGAATATATTTTCGACAATCTTTTCTTCGCGCTAGAATGCTTATAATATTATAGATACATATGTATAAGTAAATCGAGTTGAAATATTCTCGGAATTATTTCCCATTTCTCTTTTCTCTCTCTCTCTCTCTCTCTCTCTCTCTCTCTCTCTCTTTTTTTCGCTAGATGAATATTTTTCTCTGGCCGATATTCCAAAGTGAAATTCCACGCACTGTGTTTTCACAATTGCGATATGAACGCGTTGCTTTTCAGTATTTGAAATGAAAATGTTGTGTGAGAGAAGGAAAGGTATAAAGGTTTAATCTCAAGTTACGATGCTTCGATAATGTAGGTGTACATTCAGCATACATTTCATAATGGAAAGCATACGTACACGAGGATCTTGCGGTATGCACATGAAAGAAAAAAAGTAATCACTTCTTTCGAACCACGAGAGAGAAAGAGAAAGAGAAAGAGAAAGAGAGAGAGAGAGAGAGAGAGTTATTAGGCAGATTCTAGGAAAAAGACTAGAGTTTTGTTCGTTGCTAATCCTTCTCTGGTAAAGCAACGAGAGAATGTTCAACGTAATGTAATTGGTAGTGCCTGAAGACGAGCAACCCTTCATACATTGTTTAATGAATTATCCAGTGATTGTTACGTAATATATAATCCATATATTGTTATCCAGAATATCCATTGATGAGAAACGTCAAACCTTCGTGTTATAGACAATACGTTCATTTATATATCTCTATATTGTACGCCTTAATGAATGTATCAAATAGCAGTTAATACAATAAGGAGTATTGCCTATATTCAGGCGCGCGATACTCGATATTTTGTATGATATAAAAAAAAATCGATAGAACAAACACGCTAGACCTATTAACGAGTTTCGTTCTAAATTCCTTTCGAATGAAGCAGTTCACGAACTTTCTGTTAATTTTTTTTTCTTTTTATCTTTTTATTCTCTTATCCATTCTCGTTCTTTTTCTTTTTTCCCTTTGCGGTTTGGCTTTACATCAAACTTGCTTCATTCGACGCCGTAACCTGCATGTTTGTACGCATTTTAACGAGTGTATTTCCTACAATCCTTCTACGGGGTGAGAGTGGCGTATTTTTTTGTCGGGTAATATAAATTTCGACGCTCTGGGGAAGCGTATTTACCGTACGAATTTGGGTTATATCGTAGCGTGGCACCAGTAGCTTTTGCGGTAGCGAAAAAAAGGAAAAGGTGAAAATTATTTTCAAAATTTAACGCGATATTCTCTTTTTCTTTCTTTCTTTCTTTCTCTCTCTCTCTCTCTCTCTCTCTCTCTCTCTCTCTCTCTCTCTCTTTCTCTTTATTCTTTTTCTTAACAACAAATACGAGAAGAAGAGTTAACTAATTTGTCAGATCGTTCAAAAGTTATATCAGCTACATACGTGTGTGAGCCGTAGTAGAAACTTTAGTTCTATAGAAAGTAAACGAATGAAAGGAGTTTTCATAAAGCGAAATACGAGAAAGTGCTCGACGATAATTCCGACCATTGTCGAGGTATCCTCTTTATTTTTCATAAAAAAGATAAAAAAAGAAAGACGAAAAGAAGAAATAAAAAATAATAAAAGAAGGAAAAGAAAAAGAAAAAGAAATTGAAAAATAACAAATACAAAAATAAAAAATGTTAACACCAGCGTGCGATAGAATCATATAGCATAGAAAATTTCTAGTCGAATGAAAGGACCAATTCAAAAGATATTTTGCATTCGTAAACGTGACAATTTTGCGAAAAAATAATGAGTTAAGCATTAAAGTCAATAAGAGTCGTGGTAGATATGATTTATACGTTCGCAACTCGAATAGAATCCTTATTTACTGTTGCAATATGATCGTTGACTTAGAATTTTATCGGATCGTTCTCGCTATGGGGATCCTCTGTTTCTGAACTTTTCTCCATCTATAGACGGTAACTCTCGCGACAATGACAGCTTTAGTTCTCATGTATTCGTGTTAGTACGACATCGCGATGTTGGTCGAGTCGTTTTATCTAGGAAAATCGAGAAAAAGTGTGACAGAGAAAGAAATGCAGAAGACAACGAGAGAGTGAGAAAGAGATAGAGAGAGAAAGAGAGAGAGAGAGAGAATGAGAATGTGAGCGAAAGTGAAAGAGTGAGAGAGAGAGAGAGAGAGAGAGAGAGAGATAGAGATGGAGATAGAGATAGAGAAAGGTGCTTTGAGAGCGCTTATAAAAGCGCGTCTCGTAAAATTGCGACAACTGCGTTGCCAATGGTTATATCTATTGTGTCGGTCGAGTCACAGTAGGACTATATTCTCTTCGAAATGGACACTAACGTACACTTATACTACTCAACGACGTTGCAATTTCCACGATTTCAACAATTCCATGGGGGTTGCGTGTAGGTTCTTCTTCCATTTGCAAGCATTTTTTGCTCCTTTTTTTGTCACCCCCTTCCGAAAAGTCTTTTGTTGCCTGTAACATTTCCATTATTCTCTTTCCCCTATTTTTTCCTCTTTTCTTTTTTCTCTTCTTTCTACATGTATGGCGTTCGATAAATCCGTTAACAACGAGTAGAAAGAATAATATGGATTTTTTGATCGAATTGGAATTTTACAATGCAAAAATGAAGAATATATATATATATATATTATACATATACTACATATTATATATATATAGAATATATACATACATACATATATACACATTATATATGCAAAAAATATATATATATATTATATTATGAGAATATATATATATATATATATATATATATATATATACACATATTTTCTTGGTTTATATCGTTATATTATATTAACATTAATTAATGTCTTTCTACAATCGTTCTATTCTTTTTCATTAATACGAGAACCTGAAATAAGCAACGGGTGAAATCGTTCGCTTATCTCGTACGTGATAATATCATATATGCATATATACATATACATACACACACACGTACAAATATATATATATTAAAAGGCGTTGTTGCAAGAAGAAAGTTGAAAAAACGTAGGTACGTCTCTCTTTTGCTTCTACAACCAAGAAAGAGGGAAAACGATACTACACGTAGCTCTTGTGTAATCTACGCGTATCCCGTTTCTAAAGTTCTTTCTACCGTTTCTTCGTAGTTTTATCTTCGGTCATACATAATTTACACGACACCCGAGGCTAACGTCATATAAGTCCACCTTGCGTTTTAAAGTCTTTTGCTTTGACTCTATCTTTTTCTTTCTCTCCTCCCTACCACCATTCTCCCTCTCTCTTTCTCTCTCTTTCTCTCTTCACTCTCTCCTCTCTCATTTTCTTTCTCTCTCTCTCTCTCTCTCTCTGTGATACTATTTACTTCTTCCCCCGAGTCGTTTTATCTTCCACTTTTCATTCGTTCGGATTTATTCTCTTATTTATTCTCCTCTGAATACATGGCGAATAATTATTCATGCATAATTAACATATTTCATCGTTCACGTACACGTTTTAAATAAATACGTAGATGTGTATACGTATATCCATATACATCTACTATCCTTCGTCGAAATTGCATAAAGACGTTGAAAGTTCTATTTTCCCAAGGGAAGGGAAGAAAAGAGAATGAAGGGGAGGGGGTGGAAGAGATAGGAGACTCTCGAATATTTTCTTCATCGTATAAGCATCGCATTAAATTTATCCCGTTATATTCTGTAAATTGGGACACAATTTTCTTCTTTCTCTCTCTCTCTTTCTCTTTTTCTCTCTATCTATCCCTTCTTTTCTTTGTCTCTTAGTCTCCCTTTCTTTCTCTCGTCTCTTTTTCTCTTTCATATTATATATATATATATATATATATATATATATATATATATACACGCACACACACATATTATGAAATTTGTAAAGTCGAGTCGACGATATGCTCGGTCGAAAAGCTGCATATTCTTGTATTGCGTTCACCTGTTTATATGTACGCGTATGTCTCTGTATACGTAAGTAGGATGTATCAGACGAGATTCGCTTATGAAAACCATCCGTTCTTCTCTAAATATTTGGGTATTTTCATAAAAGGCGGTAGGAGGGGAGTAGTAGAAAAAGAGATGAAGAGAAAGAGATAGAGATAGATAAATAGATAGATAGATACAGAGAAAGAGAAAGAGAAAGAGAAAGAGAAAGAGCAAAGCAGCGTATTCAAGAATGACAAACGCATATTTCTTCGACGTGGGCGAAAAGAGGAACGTGACTTCGGCCAAGCAGCCGCATAATATGTCGATAAAGTGCGAGAAGGAGCTTTCGTTCTCTCCTGTAACTTCTAACCAGACTCTATCTATACAGATATGTGTGCTCACGTACGCGTCATATATATATATACACACACACACACATACACACACATTCGTATAATATACACACACGTAATATACATAGATATATTTGTGTCTTCAAGACGAAGGAAGAAAAAGGAAAAACGATGAGAAGGGTTTTCCCACTCGAGACGACGAGCGTCGAGTGAACTTGAAAAGCTTTTTGAGATTTGCCTTTTTCCTTTTTTTCTTTTTCTTTCAGTCGCATCTTTTCTTTATTTCTCATCATCTTCTTTTTCTTTTTCTTCTTGTGCTTCTTCGTCTTTTTCTTCTTCTTCTTCTGCTTCTTCTTCTTGTGCCTTTTCGTCTTGTTCTTCTTCTATTGCTTCTTTTCTTTTTCTACTTTTTTTCTTGTACTTCTTTGTATCCTTTGTCTTCTTTTTCTGTTTTTTCCTCTCCTTTTTTTTCTTCTTCTTCTACTTCTTCGTCTTCTTTACTTTCTCTGCTTCCTCGTCTTTTTCTTCTTCTTGTGCTTCTTTGTATTCTTTGTCTTCTTCTTCTTCTTCTTCTTCTTCTTCTTCCTTTACCTCTTCTTTCTCATCTTCTTCTTCTTCTATTTCTTTATCTTCTTCTACTTCTGTTTCTTTGTATTCTTTGTCCTCTTCTTCTTCCTTCAACTCTTCTTCTTCTTCTTCATCTTCCTTTTCTTTTACCTCTTTTTTCTCTTCTTTTACTACTTCGTCTTCTTATCTTTCTTTTATCTTTGCTTCTTCTTCTTCTTTCTTACTCTCTCTCTCTCTCTCTGTCTCAAACGTTACGTCAAAGTATCTCATGACTTAACGTCAAGCTTAAAACATTGGAATATATTTTATTTTAACAATTCATCAATTATCTCCTACTATCTTGCTCAATTACTTTAACGTGACATATTATATCCTTGGACGAAAATTGTGAAACGTTTATTGTACGAGATACGAATATCGATTGTAGAGTTCACGATTTCTTCTTCAAGGAGATAGATCTATGTTATATTGAAGAAGATAGATAGATAGATAAAGAGAGAGAGAGAAAGAGAGAGAGAGAAAGAGAGAGAGGAAAGGAGAATAAATTTGAACACGTTCGATATTGAAAGATTATTAGAAAAACGAAGAGATGAAATTTTATTCGTCGTGTAATATCGATCGTTCTATTATGTTATCCTTGTCTGATGAAGTTTTAGATACTTTAAAATCCTCTTTAATATCCTCCGAATGAGAACCTTCAAACCTTTCGATAGATACCCACATCAAAATTATTACGTGATCGATTCTTTAAAGAAGGTCTATCATTCTCCCTTTTCTTTCTTTTTTCTTTTTTTTTTTTTTCTTTCTCTTCTTTTCGTTATTACTAAGTACAAGGGTTTCCATCGTCGTAGGTTTATGTAAAAATCTTTTCAAAATTTTGTGATCCTTATTTTTATATTCCTTTTTTATTTTTTTTATTTTTTTTTATTTGTCCTCCTACGATATAAGACTTTAATACACGAAGCATGAAATTGTTTTCTTAATTTCGTATTAGTGCCTTTATAGTTTTCTCAAAGGAATACGAAATAAAATCGTTTTTTATATAATCATTTGGGTTACATTTTCTGAGAAAAAAGAAGGAAAGGAAAAGAAAAACTGAAAAAAATCGCTTACCAATTTTTATGGGTCGAGAAGCGCCCTGATTGTACGGAAGCAGCGTTAAGAGAGTTAACACGATGAAAGGTAGAACGTTGCGCTGGTACGAAGCCATAATAGATATAATACTGCCGGTCTGAAAAGAGAGGATATAATTTTATTAAAGCGATTTATTAGTAGAAACGTGGTAGACGCTGAACGCTTTATGGATATTATTTTTAACACCATCGTCATTTAATTTATAGCGACTCTATCAATTTCTCAATTATTGGTCGACGTTTATGCGATTGAAATATTTAATTGGGATGAATTATTATATATATATATATTATGTACATGTATATACATACACACACATATATATATAATGTAATGAATGTTTTTTTTGGGTTTTGTTTCTTTTTAAATTTCTTTTTTATGATGAATACGTTTCAAATAAAATCACGTATTTCCTAAAGAACAAACGATATTTGTTTCACAAATATATTTTCTTCAACAATTTTCTTCGGATTTTTCGAAAAATTTCTACGGGAAATAACGTAAACAACTCAAGATTGATAGCTTCTTGCGGCTTGATTCATCCCGTCAGATATAGCATCGAACACGCAAACCTATCATTCTCGATCTGTTTGCATGTAAATCTTCAAGAAGATCTCAACGATATAAGGTTTTCACTCGTTCAACAAGAGGAACGCTTTTTCCTCCTGCTAGGTCTTTTCCTAAAAAGGATTTGACAAAATTTTAGATCGGTATTTTCCTTCTCTTGAAAGATGTTTATCGTCAATGTTATCTTAACATTAATATATTATTATTATTATTATCATCATTATTATTATTATTATATATACCTCACTATGGATATACGTCATGTTGAAATAAATAAAAACATTCATATCATACAAAAGAAAGAAAGAAAAGATTTGAAAATTCAAAGAACAGTATTTTCCGAGGAAGAATATTTCTTAATAAAAAAGAAAAAAAAAAGAAGAAAGAAAGAACAAATAAAAATTTACACTCATGTTATTATCGATCTTATCCTATCAATTACTATTTATCATTTTTTCTACTCGTATAATGGAATCCACGATTAAATAAATAATTCTTTACATTTAACAGTATCTCGTATAGACACTCGGTTCATCGTCGTTTAAACGTCAATTCTATAGAATGAGTTCTTCAATCTGATCATGAAGTGAACGAACGAACGAACGATTGAACCCGTCTTTTTGATGTCTGTTTGATAAGACGCCAAAGTATATTACCTTAGGACATCCGCACTCACTTTGTTCGTAATCTCAAGGATGAAGACATAGACTATCAAGAGACAGCGAATTGTCAGGGTGTAACGATCGCAGGTCAGGACGATCAAGCTTGCAATTACAAGAGAAGCCCTGCTACACGATTCGCCGTAAACGGACGGAGAGTAAGTACGTTCTCATTCGGTGACATACACTGACATATGTGGGTATACGAATGTATTAGTTTGAATATATAGGAGAGAAACTAACACCGACAAACAAATGTCCACGTGTGTCATAGTGAGCAGCCGTAGGGATGCAATGGCTGATGGCACGATGACATCTCAACTACCCCTTCCAACCCCTCTTTCCCCGGCCCCTTACGCCTTCCACTTTCCTTCCAATCCCCTATCAAGTCTATTTACTCTCTCTCTCTCTCTCTCTCTCTCTCTACTTGTCTGTCTGTCTGTCTCTATCTGTCTGTCTGTCTCTGTCTGTCTGTCTGTCTCTGTCTGTCTCTCTCTCTCTCTCTCTCTTGTTCCTTCTGCTTTCTCTCGTATAGAGCCTTAGTCCGTAGTTCAGTCTAACGCTTGCATCTCGAATATTCGCACGTTCGATGTTCTCAATGATTTATTTGAGAACTTTTTTGTCATCGTTTCTTATCATTCACATTTAATATATTCTTCTTTTTTATTCTCGCGAGAAATATGGATAATATTTTATATATGTGACGTGTGTACAATGATGGTGTTTATATGATAATGTTTTAACAGTGTATCGGATTGATTACAGTGCGACCTTTTATAGAATTCAAGTTTCACTTGTATTTTTCTTCTTTCTTTTTTACTTTTTTTTCCCTTTTTTTTTCTTTTGTTTATTTTCTAAACGTTAATGTCAAAATATAATTTTCTTTTTTTTTCTTTTTTTGTACCTTCATATCCTTTGCAATTAGAAGAGTATCAACTAACGTGGCTCTAATAAATTCCTGGTTACCTTGTATGCATAATAAAATTGTCGAAAACGTCGTTAGAATGATTTTCATCGTGTACAATAGTTTTACGAAACGTCGTTGAAAGACTAACAGGTACACTTTCAAAATTTGCCTCGGTGGTGCTCTTTTAATTAAGGCCTTCGCTAATTAAATTCGTCTCCTAATTAGACGCAAGGAATTCCATTCCACAACTCATCTTAATTTATCAGCTTCGGAGAGTAGCAAGCAGTATGAAGGACAGTTTTATGTAATGGGAGAAAAAAAGAAAATAGAAAAAAAAAAAGAAGTAGGGAATATCAAACGACGTGATCGTTATTTCCAACCGCTTGGAACTTTTTTTTTTTTCTTCGCGAAATGAAAATAAAATATTGACAATGTTAAATCAAAATTTGTTACTTGACACTCTTTCACGTCAGAATTTTCGTTTTTAAATCCTTTTGTTAGACTACACGTCTGATATTACCAGTGAGAACAAATTGACCTGTTAAATCGAACGAAATTTATTTCGATTAAAAATAAAATGGTACGAATGGAAATTGAAAACTTCGAACGAATTAATATAAAAACCAAATATAAAAATCTTATTTTTCGATAGAAAATAATAATAATAATAATAATAATAATAATAATAATCACAATAATACGTAATAATATTCATGAAAATGATATATAATTAAAAAAGACAAAAAATATTAAATGAATAAATAAAAAGAAACAGATTCATGATTTCTTCATAGCTTTGTTACAAAGAAACAAAAGAGAGAAAAAAATAAAAGAAAAAGAAAAGAGAGGAAAAAGAAAGTAATAAATAAATTACTTCTCCTGACGAATTAACTAGTCTTCTCCGGTTAACAGATTAACGACGCAATATCGTGCTATACGAGTGAACCGAGAGTTTTGCATACCGACAGAAAAGAAGAAAGAGAGAGAGAGAGAGAGAGAGAGAGAGAAAGAAAGAGAGAAAGAGAGAAAGGAAGAACGAGTGTGTCATTCAAAAATACTCTAGGGCGAGTAATAACCAGGCAGTAGTCAACGTTGGTTTCCGGATATGCATCAGTGCCACGTTTACGATCATAAATGTCTCTCTTGATAGAGCATCGCTGGAATAAAGCCGGTAATTCCGTTTTCGTACAATATATATGTATATATAAAGTATATATATCTATATGTATATGTATATAACATGCTAACTGGAAAGAGAGATAGATAGATAGATAGATAGATAGATAGATAGATAGATAGATAGAGAGAGAGAGAGAGAGAGAGAGAGAGAGAGAGAGAGAGAGAGAGAGAGAGAGAGAGAGAGAGAGAGGAAATAGCAAGGATTGTTATGCTGCAACTCTCTGAAATCGATATCGAAGTTGCCTCGAACAGTTCTCTCTCTCTCTCTCTCTCTCTCTCTCTCTGTCCCTCTCTCTCTGTCTCTCTCTTTCTCTCTATCACCTCTTGTTAATGAGTCCAATCTCAGAAGGACAACAAAACGATCAAAACTCAGCAATGTTAAAACACTTAATATTTACATTGCTCGATGTTATTTTTCTTCGTGATTGTTTTTAACTTAAAGAGTATATCTCTCTTTCTCTCTTTCTTTCTTTTTATCTTTCTCTCTCTCTTTCTCTCTCTTTCTCTTTCTCTTTCTCTCTCTCTTTCTCTTTCTTTCTTTCTTTCTTCGTTTATTTTCTTTTTTTTCTCTTTCTTTTTTCTTCTTTATCGCCAACGAGGAATATTGAAGTATTAATGAGCATTAATGAGTATCACGATTAATTATTGATGAAACCCGATCGACTTTGAAGAAAAACAATGTAATTTGTTTTTCTTTGACTTTTTAATAAATACCAAGAGACAATGTAATCTATTCGATCGTTAACGATAACGGAAATTACAAGTACGAAGGGAGAATGATCTCTCGTGAAAGGAAAGTTCACGATAGGGTCAATGCGTCGTCGTGGCTCGTATTACGACGCGACGACACGACGACACGACGGTGGTAGCTTCGTTAAGTAAACAAGATCATAAAGTGGAGATAGTTTAATCAAACGAAAACGATCGTTATGTTCTATATACCTAGTACGTGTAAAAATATATACATACATACGTGCGCGTTATCATTCGACTTCGATTAATCATTGATCATTTTCACGTGTGAAAAATAAAACGACTATATCCGTTTGTTCGTTTGTTTTTTTTATCCATGATATTCTTTTACTTTCTCATTTATTTTTCATTCGTTTGTTTTATATTTATCGCCTAACTTTCTCGTCAAGGCGATTACTTTTTCTATTTTCTTTTTTCGTTTCTTTTTTTTTCTTTCTTTCTTTTCTTTTCTTTTCTTTTTTATTAACTAACACTACCGTTTGTTCCTTTACTCGTTACGAGAGTCTGTAAATCATTATCTTTTTTTTTTTGGGAAGATAAAAAATAAAAGAAAGGGCGCGAGAGAGAGTGTGTGTGTGTGTGTGAGAGAGAGAGAGAGAAAATGTGAGAAAGAAAAAGAGAGAGAGAGAGAGATTTCCCGCGCCTTTTTTCTCGTAGCATAATTTCCGTTCGATAACGACCGACGACGGAGTCGTGAGCGAACGAACGAACGAACGAAAGAACGAACGAACGAACGAACGAACGAACGAACGAACGAACGAACGAATGAACGAACGAACGAACGATTCGCCATGTTGGAAAAGAAGGTCAAGATGAGAGAGAAGCCAAACAGGCGTTCGGTGCGACGCGATTTTTATCGGATACAGAAATATCCTCGGCCACTGTACCCTCTCGTCGTGAAGAAATCTGTGTCAATCCTTCTTAATGATCTCCACTCGGCATTCCGAGTGAGAAATCGTAACGATCCGTGAGCGGTGAATTTGTCTAATTGACTTCTCCCCTTCGAAGGAAACGAATAAGAAGATAAGAAAAAGAGAGAGATAGATAGACAAAGATAGATAGATAGATAGAGAAAGAAAGAGAGAGAAAGAGAGAGATATATATTCGGACTCGATAAATTATTTTCTTTTTACTCCCCTCCTCTCTCATTTTTTTTCCTTTTTTTTTCTTTCCTTTTCTTTTCTTTTCTTTCTTTTTTTTTCTTTTTCTTTTTTTTTTTTTTTTTATTGGATACCTTCAACCCTTGGCGAGAGAAGTCATTGACCTCTTCTCCGATGTAGATTTATTGAGAACAGCAATTAACGATAAGTATCGATCGTTAAAATTAACATCGCCTTACGTATTGTATTATATAAAATATATCGTTATCAATTTCGAAGAATGATCGTATTATTTTTGTTTGTTTCTTAGTTTTCTTCTTCTTCTTCTTCTTCTTCTTCTTCTTTCTTTTTGGTTTTTTTATTTTTGCTTGACTGATCTAGTTCTTTCTTTTCCCTCATGAGGTTTATCTTTTCTTTCGTAAGTTCTATGGGTAAGAAAAGAGACTAGATAATAAACAACAGAAATAGAGAACTGGTTATATTTTTATTTTGTATCATTTCTCTTTCTCTCTCTCTCTTTGTTTTTTTCTGTTTCTTATTTCTTTTTTATTCTCGTTATTGTTGTTTTTTTGTTTTTTGAACCAACCGATAATTGCGGACTACCCGCATATTTCACGTGACTCTTCCCTCGAACTCGATGCGTGAGAGTTTTCGGTGTTTTCGCATGTGCTTCACGAAACGTTACACGTGGGTAATAAAAAATGCTTGTGGAGAGGCATCATGGGAAAGGGAGAGCGAATGAACGAGTACGTGAACGAGAGAGAGAGAGAGAGAGAGAGAGAGAGAGAGAGAGAGAGAGAGAGAGAGAGAGAGAGAGAGAAAGAGAGAAAAAGAGAGAGCTGTAACACGGAAAACGCAGTGAACGCAAGGGAATTTCGATGCATTGCGTTACTAGTTCGAACGGTGATTGATACGGAAACATTATACATGCTTCTGACGTTTTGTTTGCAAGCCCCTATTCCACCTCTAGCCATATTAGAAATATAAAAAACATGAGGGAGTATACTCTTTCTCTCTCTCTCTCTGTCTCTCTCTCTCTCTCTCTCTCTCTCTCTCTCTCTCTCTCTCTCTCTCTCTCTCTCTCTCTCGATAGACATATCTTGATCCCTTGATACCAGAGTCACTATGTATTTCAATTTTTATTGGAAATATCCTTTCGTCAAAATATTAATTTATTTTGTTCTCCTCCCTTTTTTATTTTTCTATAATCGTAAAAAGCGTGTAGGATACATACGTCATGCTAATCATGGATTGTTATAATACAACGAAAAGAAATGAAGTTACAATTTTCTTTTTCTGACGATTTTTATATACCAATCGAATAGTGAATTAATTGAAAGAAATAATTCATAGATAATTACGCGAATCTTCAAATTCAATGATTCATTTTTCTTCTTTTCATAATCCCCTTTATCTTTTTACATTCGTTCGTTAAACGGACGTTTCAATGGACATAAACTCTTGTCAAAGTTCTCGATCTTTTTATTTTTATGCGAGCAACGTCTGACATTATCGTCTTTATCAGACGTTTTACAAGTAAGTTTGAATAAGGTACGGCAAAGATATGTGAGAATGGAGAACAAAAGGGTCGAGTTTAAACGCGCGAGAAGTACGATATGAATAGCAGCCCTTACAAATGTATACGTTTGGGTTTTCGTTGAATATGTAACGTTAAATTTGCGTCTGCTTACGGCCAGAGGCTAGCTCGGACGTATTGAATTCCTTGGAAAGTTTAAATTGGTAGTCTATTCCACGGTTCGTGCTACGGTTCGAGAACCGTGGATTTAAATTTCACGGGGACCTCCTAATAAAGAGACAAAGTACTTCTTTCAGAGATCCTCCCTCTCTTTCTCCCTCTCTTTCTCTCTCTCTCTCTCTCCCACTCTTTTTTTTTCTCTCACTTTCCATCGAAAGGTAATCTCAATGTTCCGATAAAATGGATAGTCCTGTTAATTGCACTTTTTCAAACTTCTTTGCATTTTCGAGCCCCGTTCAAAGAAGCCGTATAACGAAAGATTCGAGATAATTATCAATCAAATGATCTATGCATCCAAACGAGAAATTAGTTAATTGCATATTGGCAAAATTTGTTTTGTTTTTTTTTTTTATTTGTTTCTTCCCTTTTTTTTCTTTTTGCAAAATTTTTCATTGTTTCTTTTTCAGATATCTAAAACATTGATATTGTTGTTAAAATGTACGTCGAAAAGAGAAATTATTTAATTGCATATTGTAAAATTTGTTTCTCTTTTCTTTTCTTTTTTTCTTTTTTTCTTTGCGTTCTCCTTTCTCTCTGCTTGGTAAAATTTTAATTATTTTCTTTTTAGATATAAGAAGGTTAATATCGTTGTTATGAATTAACGTGAAGTATCGTATATTTTGTCCTTTTCGAATGTATCTCTCAAAATTCGTATATTCTGCTCTCTCTCTCTCTCTCTCTTTCTCTTTCTTTCTCTCTCCTTCTCTCTTGAGAGGTCAATAACCTCGTTGGCCAGCTTACAATTAATTTCTCCTGGTTTCATCGCTGTATATACTTTTATACTCCTATCCCGAGGACATTCGTACCGGTATCGCTTGAAATTAACATACCGAGGAGGTAGTGGCGAAACGTGCATCGAGATTTTGCATTATCGTGCCAGCAGCCGGACGAACGTTACCCGAACGTTACTAGTTATACGGCTTAATGTCGACCAATTACGAGCGAGAAATTTCAAATACAAAATGTTGCAATATAATACAAATTCGCATATTATATATATAATTCGCATATATATATATATATATATATATATATATATATCAATTAACATTTATTCAACATATCGATTGTAACATCTTGATCGTTTTTAAAAATTATAAATTTTATCAAATATATATATATTTTTTTTTTATAAATATAAGAAAACTTTACAATTTGACCGTGTATTTACATTTTTTAATGGTTCTCTTCCCACCTTTCACTCTCTCTCACACTCTGGATTTTTAAAGAGAAAATAAATTTTTGACTTGACAATCGGACACGTTTCAATGTACCGAAAAAATCACGTTCGTAACACGGTTCCAGGTATCGTCTGTTGACACAAACCAGACGATGAAAATTTATACCACGAAAATAGAGAGAAAATGAAGAGAGAAAATGAAGAGAGAAAATGAAGAGAGAGAGAGAGAGAGAGAGAGAGAGAGAGAGAAAGAGAGAGGAAGAGGGAAGGAAGGAGGGAGAGAGAAAAAAGTAAAAAATATTTAAAAAATCGATCGTACGTGAACGAATGTTTTTCTGCTAAAAATTCTATCATCAAACGGACCAAGTATTTGACCATCATGTGTTTGTCCACTAGTCTAATAAATAAGCGAACGAGTTTTCACTATTTCGTGGAAACCAGCCAAATTTCTCGAATCCTTTTCGAACTACGTGATCGACGCATGTAGGACATCTCTTGTTATTATTAAGCCGTTCCTCGTTCGTTAGAAAATTATTTTACGTTAACTTTTATGGTGATTGTTCTTCATCGATCGTAAAACTCAGACACGTACAATGTTATATATCATTTTTATAGTCTTGTAGTATATTTATAGTTATAGTATAAATATATATATATATAAAATTTACTATATTTATTATATATATTACACACACGCACGCATATATATATATATATATATATATATATATATATATATATATATATTGAGATCTCAAAGTTGATTCTCTCGTGCGGTGGATTATTTAATGGTAAATTGAATTTTTAAAAAGTAAATCAAAAGGTCGAATTTTATGATAAAAATAATTTCATCATGTAATTCACAGGAATCAGGAATAATTTAATTTACAATCGAGAGTTAATCGATTCGATAAATTATAACTGGCAACAGATACTTTTACAGACTGATACACACGTATGATTCTTTAAAAAGAAAATATATAATCAATTTCATACTCCAATTAGAGTAAAATTGTCTAATTAATTAATAACGGTACTTAATTAAAATACTTTACCTCTGCGAAACGCGAAAATTAACATTAATTTTCTATCGAATTATTATTCGCGTAATACTCGAGCTTCCCGAAATTTGATTATGATAAATATTACAAAAAAAAAAAAAAAATAAAAAAGAAATATATATATATATACACACACATATATATATATATATATATACACAAACGTTCATTAAAAACATAATTCTAATTATACCGACATACATAACCTCACAAACCACCTACACACGTTTCGTAAAAATTAGTATTCGTTTAAATATCCGAAGGGCTCGGTAAAAAATGAAGAAAAGAAACGAAAAGAAGAAAAAGAAAAAGAGAGAAAAAAAACAAAAAAAAAAAAAAGCAACAAAAATAAAAACGAAGGGAAAAGAAAGAGAAGCAAAAGAAGAACTGTTGACGAGAGAAAAAAAAGAAAATGGCCGAGGGCTATCGTCAGGGATTTCGCAATTACTACGTCGATGCGCATTATTTACGTATGTACGGGCGTTCATTATCGCTTGGTTTCTCTCTTTCTCTCTCTTTCTTTCGTCTGGTATGGAGTTTCGTGAAGCGTCAACGTGTATATGTCGAGTAAGAGAGATAAAGAACGAGAAAAGCTGAGTGGTAGAGTGGTGGTGGTAGTGGTGGGGGATGTCGAGCGTTTAAAAAAATGTTTCCACAGCATTCAGTCAGTCATGTTGGAGTGCAAACGCTCGCGGCTGTAGTAGCAATAGCACTACTACCACTAGTAGTAGTAGTAGTAGTAGTAGTAATGGCAATAGTAGTAATAGTAGATGATAGTAATAGTAGTAGTAGTAGTAGTAGTAGTAGTAGTAGTAGTAATAGTGGTGGTAGTACAAACACGCACAAAACTTCTCTCTCTTTCTTTCTCTCTCTTTTTTTTCTCTTTCACTCTTTTTTAACGTATGTGCTAGCATGTTAGGTGCGTACCTCGTCAAAAGGGAAAGCTCGCTTGAATTTCGCATGCAAATAAACTCGAAAAAGACCGAGCTAGACACGTCCGCTTTAAGGACACTAAGCATGGCAACGGACTATGCTTGATGTCAAAGAAAAACTGTCTCTTTCTCTCTCTTTCTTTTTCCTTCTATCTTTATCTGTCGTACGTTTAGTATATAACACATATACACATAAAATGCACACGCGAACACGTGCATCTCCGTGATATATCACTATAGGTCACACATTATAGGTGTGAAAACTGACGCATTCGAGGCGTATATCTCATCCCATTTCTTTTTTCTTCTCTTTGTTCTTTTATCTTTTTCCATTTTTTCTTGCGTGTTTCTATTTTTCTCTATTGAAAATAAAAAAATTAAAGTTTTTCTTTTCAATCGTCGAAAAGTATCACGTAACTTGAGTTTCTTTTTCTTTTGATATACGATATACGATATAAGGATATTATATCGTTAAATCTTTTTCAATGATTAGAAATCCGATTATTATTGGAATAGATTTGATAGAAATATATTTCTCAAGTGACGTGTGTATTTTAATACTGTACGTTGTACATTGCAACATATTCGTAAATGTTATTACGTAAACGAAACGTTTCGATACTCTGATATTCCTTTAATAAATCGTTCGCCTACGTATCTATAACTCTATGGATAGAAATCGATACTAATAATTTGGCTGACCTAAACACCTACTTAAAATATACACGCTCCGATTCGTTCGCGAACGATGCGCTTTATTAATCATTTTATAGAATCATTTACTTACAAGATTAATATCCGAACGTCGTTAAAATTTATTTGTTTCTTTTTTCTTTTCTTTTTTTAAATTACATCGTCATAATCATTTTCACCGTTATACATTATTTTATTTCTCTAAGCTCCGTTAAAATTGTTACTTGTGGCGTCTCCTATGTGGTCTGCGATCAGTATTCTCAGAACATAATTAAAATGGATTATAACTCATTCTATACGTTTATAAGCCACGGTGCTCACCATTATCACTGCATATATTTATCATTTATTCGTTATGTTGTTAATATTTAACTAGAAGTTTCGCCAGGGATTATATTCACTTACGCTCGAATGTCTGTATAGTAACTAACCACCTACATACGTGGAGAGATCGCTTAAAGCCAATTTGATATTTCGATTGGGAATAATTCCCAGCTAATCAATTAGCCAATTAATTCATAGCTGTAATTTCGGGATACGGAAAGCATTCTATAATAGAATGCATGCTTCAGTATGTGGATATATTATTACATATTTCGATGGTTATTGTTTATAGAAACGTCAGCTCTGTACATGTTCATGTATTTTGGTTAATGCATACCTATTTTATACGCAAAGTAAAAAAGAAAAGGAAAAAAAAAAAAAACAATAAATTATTTATTTTAAGTATTATTATTATTTATAGAAAAAAAAACACGACGAGAGCAGTTAATTAAAAGGAGCATCGTTAAAATGTCCTTGTTTTTAATTAAGAATCATGGACCCCGTGTGTTCTCTTTCTATTTCACGTGAAACTTTAGATCGAACTCCATTCGAATCGACAAATTCAATTGGCTGCGCTTCGATCTGACTTGAGTATTCACTTTGGTTTTGTTGTTGGGTGATTGTCGAGAAATTGTATATCGTACGATACGTGCTCTCTCGAGAATTTCACAGTATGTATAGATGTTGGTACATAGGTAGATACATAGGACGTGATCGTAAGAATAAGAAAATTTCGCGTTACTATGGTAGTACATACGTAGTACGAAGGAAAATGCATTTTGTTTTGGTACAAATATTTATACGATATAAAAGAAATTTCTTACGAAATGATGTAATCGTGATAGAATTTTTTCTTTCTTCTTCTTCTTCTTTTTTTTTTAAAGACACGATCGTAATAGAAAATTACGATAGAAAGATATTTAAATTCGTAGAGATTAATATCGAGAGTCGAAACGATAATTCTATATACCAGTAAAACATTATTGCTATGATTTCAAACGATACGCGTATCATTTTTCAGTGTATGGATTTCATATTTTCATGATTCGAAATCATTGTTAAAGTTCGAAGGGTTGTAAATATTTATGATCAGATCGTAATCGTCCGATAGGAGTACGATGAATCACGTCGTATAAAATGGTCGATCTCGGACTATCGGACAAC
The DNA here is from genome assembly GCF_905475345.1 of Vespula vulgaris. Classification (NCBI taxonomy): domain Eukaryota; kingdom Metazoa; phylum Arthropoda; class Insecta; order Hymenoptera; family Vespidae; genus Vespula; species Vespula vulgaris. The sequence goes on along the minus strand of NC_066599.1, from coordinate 4,164,470 downwards.
ACACAAATGGCTCAATGCTATCTAGTCCATTGTGAGCTTTATGGTTCTTTACTTCCAAGCTTCCGTTCTTTTTCCGAAGAGATTCGCACACTTTCACGGATAACGGCCTCGATAGATTACTCCGTGGAACTCGAAACCTTTCGTATCTCTTCCGGAGTTACTTTCACCGAGTGCAAGAGAGTAGAAATGGTTTCTGAAGCATCGAAGATATTAGAAGGGCGTACGTAGCGAAAGGTGAAATTGATTTTCTCAAGCGATAGTCTCATCGCGTCGCACCTGCTAGTGTCCTTTAAAAAGTAGCAAAAGGAAAGAAAAAGAAAGAAAGAAAGAAAGAAAATGAGAAAAATAAAAGAAAAAGATAAAGATTCTCGGCGAAGATTCGAATCGAAATATTATCGAATAATATTTTCTTCTCTTTTTCCACCTTCTCCATCTTTTTTTTCTCCGTCTCCTTTTTCTTTCCTTTTCATAATTAATCTAGACAAATTTTTCAAATAGTTTTAACAGGGAGGAAAATTATTCTCTTTCTTAAATCGGAAATAGAAATGGAGCTTATCCCGATGGATCCTTTTGTCCTTCGTTCGAAATAAACCCGATCCAATTTTCTCACTGAATTCGGCTCGCTTAGTGTCACGTGTTACGAACTGGTACTTAATTACATCCGAATTTAACACAATTAGCGGGGACGCACTCGGTAAAACGGAAACACGAGCTAGCGTTTACATTTGGCTTTCATAGATTCGCGATACGGGAAGTCGCGTTTTGTTCTAGTTCCTGCAAATTCGATCCTGGTAGAGAATAATTATGACATTATGTACGACTTCGTATTATATCGAAGCTAGAATTGTCTGATAAAATAAAGTCTATTTCGTTCGTATTTTTTTTTTTTTCTAACGTCACCAAACCATCTTTTCTAATTGCAACGATTTATATATAGATTTCGATGGGATAAGAAAAACAAAAAAAAAAAAAAAAGAAGAAGGACTCGCGAGAATCACTAAAAATATCACTACGCGCAAACGTTCTATTGAACGAACGAAAATAATGGCGATTCGAACGATACTACTCATACGTTGATCTAATTATGATACTCGAAAGATTAACTCATATCGATTTTAAAAAGAATCGAACAATTATAATTAATTATTTAATACCACTTACCATTGTCAGTATAACTTTCGAGAATAAATGATTTGATTTTCACGAATCATGCGATCGAAATGATCAATAATCGCATAGATTATCGCTCACTGATCTCTTTTCATCACAATTGTTATCTCTATTATAATCCGAGTGGTTTTACTTCTTCTTTTTTTCTTCTTTTTTTTTCTGTTTTCTTCGGCGATTTTACAAACTCGTCGTCACGAAAACGTGATTAACTTTTCTACACGTTGACTTCTTTCTTTTTCTTTGTTTCTTCTTCTTTTTTCTTTTTCTTTTTTTTTTGTCAATTCGTTTTCGACAACGTTGAAACACTCGAATAATTAACGAGAAGTAAATGGCGTTTACTCGTCGCAGTAGTTTCGCTAGGCCGATGGCGACTCTGCCACGCACTGATCTAAATTTGTCGTGGACCAACCTAAATACATTCCATGCCTTCCCTTGGTTGGTTGGTTAGTCGTTCACTCGTTCGTTCGTTCGTTCGTTCGTTCGTTCGTTCGTTCGTTCGTACGTTCGTACGTTCGTACGTTCGTACGTTCGTTCCAACGAGCATGCACGTTCACTCACAAAAAATATAGACGATAATAATTTGTCGAAAGTTGACGATGTGTACGACGTTCATAAACTTTTTTTTTCACTGCTAATTTTCATAGAAAAACTTATCGAAGCTTTAGGTATCCCGAACTCTCTCGATTTCGCTTATTAATTGAATTTCATTATCGCGACGAACCAATTACGGAGCTCGATTGAGAAAATAAAAAAAAGAAAAGGAAGAAGAGGAAAAAGAGAAACTAAATAAAAGGGAAAAAATGAAGAAAGAAACAGAGAAAAGGAAGAAAGAGAGAAAATCAAGAAAATGGAGAAAAGAGAAAAGAGAAATAAAAATGTCACCTTACGACAGGAGAGAGAGACATGTCCAATTACAAGACTATTAAGTATATTTTTGAATTGTCGATGAAACACTTCTCGTGCAAATTAAAAAGTTTACGGACGGTGGCTGACACGAAAATGCTTCTGATTGTCGGAGTTTTGCTGGCCAATGATGAGAAAGAGAAAGACAGAGAAAGACAGAGAAAGAGAGAGAGAGAGAGAGAGAGAGAGAGAGAGAGAGAGAGAGAGAGAGAACGAGTAAGAGAAAGAGAGTAGGTGGAGGGGTGGAACTCTCACGAAACGAATTTGATGCGCGAGTTAATTAGTCGCGTGGAATACCGGTCATTATAACGGGCATGCGACTACTAATTTCATTAGCTACTCGCGTTGGCGTACCAGAAGTACTAATTGGTTAATTACGAAAGTAAAGGCGTATGTATTGCATATACTTCGTCACTCTCACTCATATCTCTCTTTCTCTCTCTTTCTCCCCCCCTCTCTCTCTCTCTATTTCTCTTTCTCTTCGTATTTTTTATTTTACCTTGACGACGACGCGAGATTTCATTATATCGAGTGCGTAGTCGTTTAATCGAGTTTTAATCGCGAGAACGAATCAAAAAAATACTATTTTAAAGCCGCCCCAGAAATTCCATATTAAAAACGTCCTTCGTATCTAACTTGAAAGTTCTCGGAAGCGAAATTCATCTCGTTCTCGTTTCTCTCGGAATTTCGTCGTCTACTTTCATTCTCTCTCTCTCTCTCTCTCTCTCTCTCTCTCTCTCTCTCTTTCTCTTTTACAGAGTTCCTTTGCTTCTTCGAAGTTAACTTTAAAGCTTAATTACTCGATGCAACCAGTATGACATAACGCCACTTTGTTCTATTTGGTATTATTACTTACTCATTATCCTTCTTCGTATCTTAAACTTCGTTATTCTTATGGTTTTGTTCGATTAACGTTATACTTTTATCTTTCTTTCTTTCTTTCTTTCTTTCTTTTTTCTTTTTTCTTCATTTCTCTTTTTCTTTACTTCCTCTTTTTTTTTTTTCAACGAAACGAACTGACAGATTAATCTCACATTAATGTCTTTCGCTTTCTTTCTTCTGCTATTTTTTTTTTCTCTCTCTCTCTCTCTCTCTCTCTCTCTCTCTCTCTCTCTCTCTCTCTCTCTCTCTCTCTCTCTCGTTTAATCTGCAAATTTATCGATGCAGAGAGTTAGGAAAATTAATTAGAGGGACTATTCTTCCTGTCAAGATTATCTTCACAGTTTTTTCTTTCTCGTATGTTTTCCTATAAAATTATTAATTACCGATAATAATTTTTATTATTTTTATATATTCTTCTTTTCATCGTTCACCTAACATCGTATATACTTTAGACTCTTATTAATATTCTTTAATTAAATTAGTCTTCTTTGATATTACAAAGACAGAGAGAGACAGAGAGAGAGAGACAGAGAGAGAGAGAGAGAGAGAGAGAGAGAGAGAGAGAAAGAGAAAAATATTTCTATCTGATTTTTTTTTCATCGTACGAACATCGACTCGTTTGTTTAAACAATCGTCAGACTTAACATTTAAGTAAAAAGTTAAAAGATACGGAATATGGCTTGTTTTCTTTTGTGCAGGAAAATGGCATGAAATAGACCAGTTACGTTTTAGCTATCAATCACCTTGGGACGAAATGGCACACACGTTTCCGCGAGTTTTCTTCTCGCGCTTCGAGGATTCCGAGGACTTTCGAGTAGCAAATTAAAATCGATCGAGGTTCAAAGCGCTCGCATTCGACTACTCTACACTGGAGCCGCTCGTATTACTTTGTCAATGTCGTTTGCAAACGTCGAACGTGCCGTTGCCTTCGTCTTTTGTCGCCTTTAACTTCGAAATCGTCGTCTTAAAAGTCTTAAAAGGTACAACGAATTGGCGAACTAAAAAAAAAAAAGAGAATAAAAAAAGAAAAGAAAAAAAGAATAAAGTAAAGGAACAATTCGACGATAAAGAGCTAATTAATTCGCGATGTTAATCGTTTCGTTATAAAGGCAGAAATGAAAAAGAAACATTTTAATTAACAAAATTGTAACGAATATTCGAAAATTATTTCGTATACCGTTTAATTAACAATAATTCATCGTAATATAATAATAGATATTAATTCCAACGTTCTCAGTCGGGTCGTGTAAAATAAAAAAAAATAAATAAATAAAAACTAAACAAAACAAAAAAAAAAGAAAAAGAAGAGAAACATTCGAGATCGTTCGCATCGTAATGATTCGTTAAAGTCCCGATGAAATCGTTTGGTATATTAAATGTTCTGCGTTTGGTCTTAAATAAAACATCGTACGTTCATCGTAGAAAAGTTAGAACAAGCTAGTTCTGCGAAATGGTACGCCGATGAATTTTTGATACTCGTTTCACAGCTTCGCGTTGCCGTAGGTTGACACCATAACTCTTCTATGGTTTCGTGGTCGGCATGTGCGAGTTGGGGGTTAAATGTTTCACGACGGATTGCGAGCGTGGTATGAAGGTAAGAAGAATAGAAAAGAAAAGAAAAGAAAAGAAAAGAAAATAACAGAGAAGTGAAGAAAAGAAGAGGAAAGAAAATCGAAAGAGAGAAAGAAGAAAATTCGAAATGCGATTTTATTAAAAATTGTCGTACATTTTCGATTCTGCTCAGGAACGCCAGCTAACTTTTACGAGAGTTCGTAAGCGTAAAAAGCTTTCATTGGAAAAAGAAGGAAGGGTGGGAGTTGGTGGGAGGGGGAGGCGGGAAATGGAAAGAGTGGGCGGTGATGGGGGTGGTAGAAAGGAGGTTTAAGATGTCAAGAGACGAAGAAGCCGTTTATTTTAATCCCATCGAATGAAAATTCGATAAAACTTGGAACGTTCGTCTTCTAGCTACGCTATTAAAGAAAACGTATATTTTTAGGATCCCACATTTCGCCCTTTTCGGATTTGATTGGGGATTCCAATTAAGGGACGTAAATCGAGAAGCGAGGAAGCCTCTTATTGGATTAGAGTAAAGTTGAGAAAAGGAAGGGAAATTCGAGGATTAAAAGTATCGTTTACTGTGGTCTCTTTCCAATCCTTAATCTTAATTTTATGTGAATCTTGTTCTTTTTTATTTTATTTTGGATTATCTCTCTCTCTCTCTCTCTCTTTCTCTCTGTGTTTCTCTCTCTTTTTCTTCGTATATTTAGTTTAACCATTCATTTATCTATGTACTTTCTATTCATTTCTCACTTATAAATAGATTTCCAATTCCTTTGGTACATCTATCTATCTATCTATCTATCTATCTATCTATCTATCTATCTATCTATCTATCTATCTGTCTGTCTGTCTCTTTCTGCTAGCATTTTTATCGTTATATTCCAGAACGAGTTTATCGTGCATTCATGCGAGGGGATGGAAATCGAGTAAATCGTCCTATTTTCAAGAGCTCGTCCTTCTTCCTGTATGAAAGAATTATAGCTTGAAATCCGACTAAATCTTGTTTAAAGATTTCGTAGAAATTCGGGCGACGATACTTCAGATTTAATATTGAATTATTGAATTATTCTATTGATGATATATATATATATATATATATATATATATATATATATATATACTTCAAAGTATCAGGTTGTTTTCGGAAGTATAATAATACAACAAATATCGAGAATATATCCAAGAGAAATAATCGGGAATAACTACGAAGGTGTGACTTGAAAATTGTTTAGATAATAATATCGAATTTTCATGAAAAAATAAGATAAGTGCCAATAATCATTTGATTTCTAATACGAAATTAATTAATCATAGATTATATATATATCAAATTGAATATTGTTTCTGTAATTATTAAATATTTAAAATAGTAACTTCATTATCGAAATTTTTCATGGCAACTGTCGATGATATCTCGTGATAATGATCGAGAGTTCAGTTTAAAAAGATTTTCTTGGAACAAAAAGAGATAAAATGAAGAGTGAACGTGCACTGCATATATATATATACATATATATATATATATGTATGTAAGAGATATATATCTATATACAAGTAAAAAGGAGAGAAAATCTTTGGAGTGACAGCTACTTCGACTTTGAAAGCTCTCGTTACTTCTCCTTCGAATCGGCTTTGGGCCAGCAACAGTAACAGCAAGACGAGCTGGGAACGTCGTTACGATCGTCACCCGTTTCCTATCAATGCATTTCTATCCTTCTTGAGAAGAGGAGACATGTTAAGCGAAAGGAAGAATCCTATATGTATGCCATGGTACAAACGATCTCTCTGAAAACGATCTTTCGAAAGCTCCGAAAGAAATCAGATGCGTGCAGGTTATTTTCAAAGGAAATGTTTTTCTCCGTTAGATACGTAGATTGAATTTTATCTTTCAAACGATCTTTTATATCGTTAAATGGAATACATACATACATACATACATACATACATACATACATATATATTGTGTGTATATATATATATATATATATATATATATATATATATATATATATGTATAAGTGTATATAATATATTATTAGGTTTTTTAACTTTTATTTTTTACTCTCTTTTTAGTTTACTCTATTTCGAGACTGTTTAGAATAAATCTCTTTTTTTTTTCTTTTTTACATAATAAAATTGCAATCCTAAAAATATGTGTATGTGTGTGTGTGTATGTTAATTTTCATCGTTTACTCTCCTTTTATTTTACTCTATTTCGAGACTGTTTAGAATAAATCTCTTTTTTTTTTCTTTTTCAGATAATAAAATTGCAATCCTAAAAAAATATATATATATATAATATATTATATATTATTATATATTATTACTATTTTGTTAACTTTCATTGTTTACTCTTCTTTCAGTTCACTCCATTTCGAGACTGTTTAGAATAAATCTCCCTTCTTCTTTTCTTTTTTACATGATATAATTGCAATTCTAAAAACTTTTGGCACAGGATATGCCCAAAAAGAGAAAGGAAAAGAAATTATTTTTATTATTATCACGGAATAATAATAACAATAACATGAATAATAATAATAATACGATAATAATCGTAGAAAAAACTATAATGGATAAAAAAGATCTTCTCTGAAATCGATCATTCACGAAGAATGCTGATAATACATCATAAATAGTCATTCATCTCTCTCTCTCTCTTTTAGCTACTCATCGTGCTTTCACAATACATAGAAGAGCGAGGTGTCGTTGGTGTATTGTAAAGCTTCCTGATAGAATACATCCAAGTGCAAATTGAAAGCCAATATATCGGAAGAGAGAAAGAGATAGATAGAGAAAGAGAGAAAAAAAGAAAAAGAGAGAGAGAGAGAAAGATAATAATTCTCTATATCGATCGTTTTCAAAAAAGATAAATCAATCATCGTTATCTTCGTTTTAACTATTATACGTACGATCGATAAATTTCTCTGATATTCAAAAACTAAATTCTCTTTGAGAATATAGCCTCTATCTCTATCTTTATTTCTATCTATCATCTCTCTCTCTCTCTCTCTCTCTCTCTCTCTCTCTCTCTCTCTCTCTCTCTCTCTCTCTCTCTCTCTCTTGTGATGACAATGAGGACGACAGAGAACTCAAATATTAAAGCCGTTTCTGTGGTAGCTGTCGCTTCGTTGTATTCCGACCATTCACTAGCAGTTGAAGCATCCTCCTTTCTAACGTCTCATCTAACAGCAGCAGTAGCAGCAGTAGCAGCAGCAGCTAGCTCTCTAGCTACAGCAGAATCAGCAGTAGTAGCACCACCACTCTTCCGTATCTAACATTGTGTGCTTTCACGAGACGTTCGTTTCTTCGTTGTCATTGGCGTATACGGTCTACTTACAGTTGTATGCGACCTCGAGATTCTCTCGAAATCTCTCTCTTGACCTCGTAGGTTGTCTTCTTCATAGAAATAGAAATTCTTCATTTTCTATGCCGTGCTAATCCTTTCGTCTGTGTCCTTTCGTCTGGTTGGTACTTTTATTTTCTTTCTTTCTTTCTTTCTTTTTTCTTGTTTTTTTTTTTTTTCCATAATATTCCTTGACACAATTCTTACGATCTTTAATATCTTGAATCTTCTCGCTCGAATTATTTCTCTTTCTGTCGATAATAAATAATATTCAGATAATTATTTTGCTTCAAGACCTTTTTGTTAAAATCCATGTAAATAATTTCAATACTTTTTTTTCTTCTTTCTTTTTTTTTTTTTTTTTTAGTATTAAAAAGATTTCTATTATATTTCTCTTTCTTTTTTTTTCAGTGCAACAACTCGATCGATTTTCCAAGTGAATATCAGTTAATAATCGATTCGTAATCGTAAGTAAATGATAATTGGTTGATAATTAGAAAATTGAAACAAAACACTTGTAAATGAGATATTACGGATAGAAAACAAAAATCAATGGTTTTACATGAAAAAATATATCAGCTTTGTTCCTCTGTTGATCTTCTTATTTATCTTTTTTCTTTGTCCTTTCTTTTTTTTCTTCTTTTTTTCTTTTTTTTTTCTTACGTGCAATCATTCCCAGAACGAATTCAGGGCAATACGAAGGAAGAAACGAGCGACGAAAAGAACATAGTAGGACTGCTTTCATTACATCGCGAGATAAATTGTTCCCTAGGATACGGTTACCTGTTCTTCGGTCGAAAAAAAAGGAGAAAAAACGAAGAAGATAAGAGTGGAAGGTGACGAGGAAGAACTAAAGGTACAACTAAGGTATAAAAATGTCACACGATGCTTATAAGTAAGATCGCATTTGCTTCATCGTCCAGTCTTTTCCTTCCTTGTTCCTTTTTTTTACATTAGATTTAGATACAAAAAGTTACACTAGACTTAGATACAAAGTTGCGAATACAGGGGAAGAAAAAGTGACGGTAATTTTTTACAAAGTAATTTATTAAAAAGTAAAGTAATTTAAAAATTTATTGAAAGCAACGTAAGATCTATTAAAAGTGAAATAATTTATTACAAAAAGAAAAAAAAGAACGGCGAAAATTATCATTTATACCGAATTTTTCGAAATTCCCAAACAAACGTGACGGTTAAAAGAAGAAAAAAAAAATTATGAAAAAAGAAAAGAAGATCAACATTAAAATTTATTTAATCAATCAATGACTTTCAAAGAGATTTCGTTTCTTCTTCGTTCTTTTCTTTTTTTTTTGCATTTTCTTTCTTTCTTTTTTCTCTTTTTTATCTCAAACTTAAATCGATCTTAATCGAATTCATTTAACGTACCAGGTATATGTACTAATTACATATACCTGGTAATCGTGCAAACGTATCCGCATGCGTTCGGTCGAGTGGCTAACCAACTGGAACGGACATGAAAATTGTTTGTGTCGATTAAATACTGCTCGCCAAGTGACAAATCCAACCCCCATCCTCATCAAATACTTGTTTATTCCAACACATAAATCGATAACCGTGTTCATGTTCTATATCATATTTCGTTCGTGAATACATTTCCTGTACCATTTGTATTCATCGTTCGTGATCGTTCTTGAATTTTTGTACCTTTCGTTATATAGTTTTCAATATACAAGGTACGAGGATTAAAAGTTTGGACAAGAATAATCGATTTTATTTCTGAACAAAAATTTCGAATGAAAACATAATTGTATTTCGTTCGAATATTCTGGCTATTAATATTGTTTCAAATGAGTTTAGAAAATATCAAAAAGCGTTAATTAAGAAATTGAAAGTCATTTAAAAATATTAACGCGTTGAAAGAGCTCACGATGATCATCGATAATTGCCACTCAATTTGGCAAATTTTATTTAAAGCACATGTAAGATCGGTACGTATATATGTACATATAGTACATATCTGTCAATGAATAAATTCAAGTTCAATTAAAAATATTAAAGCTTTGAGTGTCGTAATGGTTATCGTGCGATGGCACTTAATATTACCTACTTTATATTCCAAAAAAAAAAAAATATATATAAAATTCGTTCGTAAACGTGATATCGAGAAAACGAATCAGAAAAACCAAGATCTAATAATATAAAATCTCGTAATTATAACGCGCATACCCACACACACAAGAAAGAGAGAAAAAATGTAGCGACGACGTTCAACTCGTTGATTGAATTTTTCTTTTTAAATCAATTAATAAATCATCGAATGTCATTGAAAATTAAGAAAGAAAATTGTCGATGCTCGTATACAAATAATCGTAATAAAACATTGCAACAGATATTTCTTTCGATTGATTAATGATCGTTACTAATGATGATTTCATTTTTGTTTCCCATTATTTCTATTGAAAAAAAACAAAAAAAAAACAAAACAAAACAAAACAAAAATCAAAAAATAAAAAAATTACTAACACATTAATACGCGTTATATATGACGAGTAAAACGTATAAAATCGAGGTGACAGTCGACACGTTAATTGGTCTTATTTATGTATACTAGACTGTAATGATAGCGAATGTGTTAATAAAGTAAATCTTTGCTTCTAAAAGACGCTTTGGTAGATTGGATGATGGATGTAAAAGAGAGTGATGCGGCCACGCAGCTCCGTTTTCATTACTCTGAAATGTCACATACTATCTCGGTCTCGTCCCTGCTAGCTTTTACGGTTACGTACGGTCACCGGTGTTACGTATATACGTAACGGTGACCGTGATAACATAACCGAACGAGATTTGAAGAGGATAATCTAAAGCGTATATTAAGCTTGACCAAGTGCGGTGCACATGCAATACGCATGTATGAAAACCATTTGCAAACAGTTAATAACAGGTTTTTGGTTTCGTGTTTATACCTTTGTACGTATGTACATATATATATATATATATATATATATATATATATATATATATATATAATCATCGATTTACAAACATAGGAACATTCAAAGTCTTTTCATTATTAATTTGAAATAGTTGTATTATAGAATTCAAACCAAAACTCAATAAATATTTTTTAATAAAGAGCAAATATGTTATATACGAAAGATCGATTAGTTTTTATGTCGTAAATATTATATATCGCTTTTTATTAATTATACTATTTCTCGCGTATAGTTAAATAAAATATCCAAGAGAGAGAAAGAGAGAGAGAGTGAAAAAACTCGTAGTTTCCTTCCTATTTTTCCGTAAAATTTACTTTATATTAACGGAATATATGAAGCAAGGAAACACGTGGGTGTATGTACGTAAGTGTGTATGCGAGTGTACGTGTGTTTGAATGAGAGAAGAGGAATACCTTTGCACGCGAGATTACACCGAGATACGAGCTTTTCCTTAGGATTATACGGCGAATCTTCTTAGATGCGTCCCGTTTAAAATGGAAGCTCAACGTGCTATCCGATCAAAACTTCCTGCATATTTACGTTCTACAAACGTATAGGTCAACCTACTTGAGAGGTTCCTGTAAATCGTGAGATTATTAAAAATATTCTTAGAATGAATATTTTCGACTTACGAAAGAAGATTTGAAGAAATTCATCGAGTAAATTTTTCTTCGCGATCTAATAATTTCACGTTATTCAACTCAGCTGATTTCTTTTTAGAAGAACGAGCAAAGTTTACTCTCATACTCTAACGTATATTACTGCAAGCTACCATTGGTTCTAGCGATCTTTAAAAGATGAACGATGATAGGGTGAAAGAGAGAGAGAGAGAGAGAGAGAGAGAAAGACAAAGAACGAGGCGAGAGAGAGAGAGAGAGAGAGAAAGTGGCGGAAGTTAAAATTTTATCGGTTTGCGAGCCGTGGAACAGCTGCTCGAGCAATGCGTTCTACGATCGGCTAGGTTCCTGGGATTTATGAGAGATATAAATGTTACGCTGTGCCGCGAAAACATGGAAAGCCTATAGTCGCTAAGTGAGCTTTAAGCTTCAATAAAGCACGACAGTCGGATACTTTTGCTCTCTACTGCGTCTTTCGTTACTTTATTCGGATTGAAATAAATGGAAAATTTCAATTTCACTCATATTATTTTAAATCGTAATAACAATCGATACGACGTCGTTCTTTTGCGATATGCGACGGAAGATGTGATTTCTTTCTTTTTTTCTTAAAAAAAAAAAAAAAAAAAAAAAAAAAAAAAATAGAGAAAAGATAAAAGACGATTTATTTCCATTTTATTTCTTTTTTTTTTCGCGCCTGAAAGGATATTATTTGGATATTGTATATATCATGTAATATTGCATGACGTTTTAGAATAATTATATTGAGAAACTATTCCATATTGGACTAATATCGTTAATGACAAAAATACTTTTTCATATACATTGTAATGAAATTATATTCATTAAAAAAACCGCGCCTACGTTCCGTTCGAAAGAGGTAACTCCTACGTCATCACCTCCGAACACGACATCGTTAATCATTTCCTTTAATTACCTCCGACTACATTCATTTCCATCGAGTTGAAATATATTTACGGCTTCGCGTGTCGTTCTAATTATTTTGCTCATCGTTTGTATTACTCACACTTGGTGTTTAACTGAACAAAAAAAAAAAAAAAAAAGAAAGAAAAGAAAAAAAACAAACAAACAAGAAAAAAAGAAAGAAAAATAATAAATAAATAAATATCAATGAAAATAAAATTTAAATATCCGGGAGGAGAGAGATTTTTTCTTAGAGACTATTTGTATTTTACTAAAATACGTTCTTATTTCATTTGAGAGAGAGAGAGAGAGAGATGTGTTAGCTAACAAACTAAATCTAACGTTAAAAATAAAACGAAAAATACTAAAATAAAAAAAAGAAAATAATAAAGCAACTTTTTACATACTGTTTCTCTTTCTCTTTTCTTCTCCTTTTTTTTTCATTTTTTAAATACCCATTTAAAATCTTCTCCCTGAAAATAAGAAATTCGTTATTCATTATCATTTCATCAGGTACCGTTAACTCGTGTAATATTAAAACAAATCACTGCAGAATCATTTCGTTGTTATCTCTCGCGAAATATTTTGTATTATCGAATGTTAGTGTCATTTAAATGGACTTTTTATAAGTAAACATATAATTTTGTCATGTTTGCGATACACTCAGTGGTTATATTTCATATCGTGAACATTTTGAAACGGTGGTTCTTTTCTTCTCGATATTTTCTCTCTTCCTCTCTCTCTCTCTCTCTCTCTCTCTCTCTCTTTCTCTCTCGTAAAGCATGTCTTCGTTCAGACCTATCGACAAACTCGTCGAAAATCCTCTCCAGTAGGAGATTTCCTCGCGAGCATGTCGCGATCTCGAAACAACGACTCTCTCGCTTTAGATTCGAACTTCTTTCCTTCGGTTTCTCGCTTCTGGAAGATTTATGAAGCGCGATAACACCATAGAAAGAAAGAGAAAAAGATAGAATGAAAGAAAGAGAATAAGAGAGATAGATAGATAGAAAGAGAGAGAGAGAGAATGTTGGATACGAACGGATCCGTTGCAATAGAATCTTCAGTACGCTTCTTACTCACCACGAAAGAGATCTTTTTCTTCTTCTTCTTCTTCTTCTTCTGCCCGAGAAATGGAAAGAGCCACTTTTTCTTTCTCTTTCTTTCTTTTTCTCTCTCTCTATCTTTCTTTTTTTCTTTCTTTCTTTCTTTCTTTTTCAAAGCTAACGAGTTACCGGATGATCGTCAAAGTGACTTCACAGTCGGCTCGATTTTTCTCGTCTCAACAAGGAAGGGCAACTTATAGAGAAGCTAATTTTATATATAATGGTGATGATGATAATGACGATGACGATGATGATGATGATGATGATGATGATGATGATGATGATGATGATGATGATGATGATGATGATGATGATGATGATGATGATGATGATGATGATGATAAAGGGATTTTGAACCTTTCAGATATAATTTTTTAACAAGTTGACATTAAGAAAATAATCAAGATAACGATTATTTTGTTGAATAAATAATGTCAGTATTTAATAAAGTTTCATCAGATGTTGATACTGTCAAGGTTATTTGTTATTTTTCAAAAAGGTTTTGTTCTCTTTCCTTTTGATGAATGTAATCGATAAGTTTGTTTGTCTCTCTTTTTTATACGTTGTCATTGTCCTCTTTTCGTTTTCTCTTCGTCGTCGTCGTCGTCGTCGTCATATCGAACAGTTAAAAAGTTTTATGAGAATCAACGTGGGTTCTTCTTCGAATGACCCAATTCAAAGTTGACTTAGGATAGACAATTTTTGGTCTGGTAAGCTTCATAAAGTGTAATTAGCGTAGAAGCAACTTGGTAAATTTGGAAAGTCAAGAAAAAGAGAGAGAAAAAGAAAGAGAAAGAGAGAGAGAAACTTTTCAAAAGCGAATTATTAACGCGAATTTAAATCTCCAATTTATGCTTCAGTTTTACATCAACTACATGAAAAACTCTGTTTTTTTTTTCTAAACTTACATATTATTTTGATATCTGATCTTATCGTTTGATATAAAAATATCGTAATTAAGATCGTGGCTCTCCAACAGATCTTACAATGATGTACCTTCCGATGCATTTTTTGTTTCTCTTTTCTTTTATTTTCTTTCCATTTTTACGCATCATTTCCATTAATTGGTAGAATAAAAATTTTGCCATGTTACGATAAAGATACTCGTACTTTTTTAGTCGAATTCAAAAGCACAAAGTGAATACAATCAGATGCATTTATCAGGTGAATACGAAGCGTACGTATGTATGTATCTACATTCAAAAAGAACCGAGTGAGTCCGAATAGAAAAAAGCGTTCATTCCCAGTTTTTACAATTTATTCGGAATTAAATATACCTACATAAAAAAGGCGAAATAAAGAGATGAAAAAAAAAATTATGGAAAAAAAGAGCAAAAAAAGAAGTTTAAAAAAAAAAAAGAAGAAACGAAACTTTCGTATTCTTCGTTCGTTAAGGGAATGAAAAGCATCGAAAAAAAAAAAAAAGAAAAAATTAAGTCAATTCGCGCAAAATTACAAGATGGAAAATTAAAAAAGAAAATTTAAATACCAGAATACGTAGCTACAACCTAGCAAGGTACATGAAAACGAGACCGAATAATGATTTTGTTCTGCCTGAGAAATTCTTTTTTTCTTTCCCCACCCTCCTCCCTTTTAAATTCTTCTATCGTAAATTAAATAAATAATTAATTTCGCTCGATCGAAGTCCAAAAAAAAGAAAAAAAAAAGAAGGTTCGATGTTATCCATTTCGTGTTTATTTATTTACTTTTTTCGATGGATATCGATGAACGTCTTAAAAAGAAAAAAGAAAAAAAAGAAAAAAGAAAAAAATAATATCGACGTTTCGATTACGCAGAATCGAGATAGTGAAAGAGGATAAAGTGCATGAATGTTGGCCGAGAGTGCAATGATGCGAGAAACTTGCAGGGCTACTTTCAAAGTCCAGAAACTTGAGTGTTGGTGGAGAAGGAGAAGGAGAAGGAGAAGGAGGAGGAGGAGGAAGGAGAGAGAGAGAGAGAGAGAGAGAGAGAGAGAGAGAGAAGAAAAAAGAAAAAAAAAAGAAAAAGGAGAAAAAGAAAAGAAGAAAAGAAAAGAAATAGAAAAAGAAGAAGAAACATTCGAAGATTTGACCGCGAAGAAAAAGATTAGGCGATCGATCGATTCGAGTACGACCTTTCCTCGCGATTGAAACTTTCGGTTTGGTATAACGGAAGGAAGGAAGGAAGGAAGGAAGGAAGGAAGGAAGGAAATAAAGAAGGAGGGCTGAGTAGGTCGAAGAAGAAGTGGCTACCCTTTGAAAAGGAAGATAGGAAGAGAGAGAGAGAGAGAGAGAGATAAGGTGAAAGAGAGGGAAAGGGAGAGAGGGAAATAGATCCTGATGAGAACGGTAAGCCACGTACCTTTCTATCTGAATCCTCTCTCTCTCTTTCTCTTTTTGTGTGTTTCTGTCTTTCTCTCTCTCTCTCTCTCTTTCTAGTTCTATCCATGGAACTCTCGTTTTATGGCAATCTACGATTCGAATTTCTTTTCGTCTATCGAGCCGGATTGTCGAAATGCCTTGAGAAGCTTTGATACTCGAATTCCGTTGGATCTTTTACGATTTGTCCGTTCGTTCGATATAATTCTTTATCGAATGAGAATTCAACGTCGTTGATGTTCATCGTAATTTTCTTTCGATATCCCATCGTGTTGCGCCTATTTCACCCTTTTCTCTCTCTTTTTTTGATTTCTTCGATCTTTTCTTGGAAATGATCTGTATTTTAAATAATAATAATAGTAATAATGATAATAATAATAATAATAACAATTAAAAAAAGGAAAAGATGTTTACAAGGATTATATTTATATTTATTGAATTCATTTTATTTGATTTATTTCAATCAATTTTATTTTTAATTCATTTTCATTTAATTCATTCGTATTTGTTAATTATGCAATTTATATCATTATCTTTCAATATATTTCTTTTTAAAATTGTTATTTCTCTCGGATAAAACATAACCTCCAACTAAATACACGAATAAATCCGTAACATAAATGAAAAACGTATTACACATCATTAAAATTAAAATGGATCTGATCGTCTTTCAATTTTTTCCTCGACCGATTCAGATATCGTTCTTAGAAAACAATCGATATCAAATATTTATTTAAACAAAAAATAATCGATAAAACTATAGATAATTGCATCGTAAACTTTACGTTATCTTTTGTCTTTGTCTAAGCTCATATCTTCTTTGGTATAGTAGATAAAAGTTTATTAAATTTTATCGTGCCTAGCTGCTAGCTAGCGATATTACGGTGTACAGACTACGAAATAAAAGATAGAGAAAATGAAAAAGAGAAAAAAAGAGAGAGAGAGAGACTGCTTAGTGAATCGTATATCTGAATATAAAATACAAGACAAAGAAAGAAAAAAAGAAAAGAAGAAAGAGATAAAAAGAAAGAAAGAGAGAGAGAGAAAGAGAGAAACAGATTGATTGGTAAATCGTAATATCTGTTGTTTATAATATCTGTATTATAATACGTTCGAACGTAACGGGATACGTGTTTCGTGCTTGTACAAGCGATCGTGTCTTTCTTCCGAACGAGGTTAATTCATCTTAATCGCTTTGTCGCCTTGTTAAGACGCGTGTTCGTTGAGTTAGAAAGAGAAAGAGAGAAAGAGAAAGAGAGAGGAGGAGAGGGAGAGAATAGGTCCACAGCTCCCCCATAGTTTCCGTTTTCTCGTTCTTCAATTACCTCGATCGTTGTCGCGTTTGTCAAGCTGCCTCTCCTGGTTTCCTCCTTTCCTTCTCACTCGTCTCGTCCGTTACGAGCACACTTTTCATCCCTAAGGCCATTTCGATAGGTCACAAGGGACGAGGGAAAGGAAACAGTAAATAAATTGCACCTAACAGGAATGTTAGACTTTGAACTTCGACCTTAATCTCATTGTTCAAAATTGTTATCCCATAAATTGTATTCAGCTATTATATAAAATATAGTTTCGAAAAGGTTTTCATTGAATTCTCTCCCGTAAAGTGTCGTTTCTTTTTTCTCTGTTTTTTTTTTTATTTTTTCTTTTTTTATTTTTGCCATTTCCTTCATTAATTTTTTATACGTTCGATATACGATCGACATTTGTTAGATTTTCGTTATGTATTTGTTATTGGTCCTAACGCGATTCGAGGAAAATATATCATATAGAGAAGGAAATTATGTAAGACTATGCATTAATTTATGCGAAATATTTGAGGAATTTTTTCTTTTCTTTCTTTTCTTTCTCTCCTGGTTTTTTCTTTCTCTTTCTTTTTTCTTCTTTTCTTTTTTGTACCATAGAAAATTATAACGCGTGCGATATCTGAGAAATACGTAAAATTGCTTTAAAATTAAAAAGCGTTCAATATGTTTTTTTTCTCCCTTTCATCTTCCTCTTCCTTTTTTTTTTCTCTTTTTGCATACCATTAACGCTCGAGAACGTAGAACTACACCCTTTTTCTTTTCTTTTCTTCTCCCTTTTTTTTTTCTTTCTTCTTTAATTTTACTACTTCTATAATCCCGTAAAGCTCGTACCTATAATTAGTTTTGTACTGCTCTGTATTTATAGCAAAGAAAAGAAAAAAGACAAAACAAAAGAAAAAAAAAAGAAACGAAAAAAAAAAAAACTGAGACAAGCAAGCAAGCAAGAACAAGAAGAAGAATAAGAAGAAGAATAGGCTGAACAAAAAAATAAAAAGCAAGAGTCCAAAAAAAAAAAAAAAGAAAAAGAAAAAGAAAAAAGAAAAAAAAAACAAAAATTAAAAAAAAGTTTACACGTACGAGCAAGCGCGAACGGTAGACATCGAGTTAACGAAGTTTTAATTTCTGCCTTACGAAAAGCTGCGTACTTTTCTCCCTCTCTTCTGTCCCTTTTTTACTACCCTTTTTTTCAACCAAACTCACCCACTCTACCCACCAGTCCCTTTCCTCCCACTCTCTCTACACTTTTATTCGTGCAATCAACGCTGGTAATTTTCTACACGCTGGAAACGAGTAATTTTCTGTTCCGCATAGCGTATCAGGACGTACGGGACCTCTTCAATTAACGTGATTGGAAGAAAGACGGGGTTCGACGTTACTTCGTTCGTTCGTTCGTTCATTCGTTCATTCGTTCATTCGTTCGTTCGTTCGTTCGACGAATAGAATTCACTGTTGAAACCGAACGAACGCTGATACACGTTTTAATCGAGTACACAATATTTAACGTGCTACACGAAAGGGAAATTATTAAGGAGGGTGGCACATACACACACATATATATATACTATGTAGAGAGAGAGAGAGAGAGAGAGAGAGAGAGAGAGAGAGAGAGAGAAGCATGTAGTACATGTAAGATTAAACGTACATTGTGTTTCTCCATTTCTTTGATCATACGATTATTGAACATTACATCAAATTCACGTTTACTTTCATTCGAAACCAGACTTTCTACCTACCCCTTATATTCCCTACCTATCCCTCATCGTTTATAAACCAATCGAGAATATTTCTTTTTTTAATATGTCTGAGAGTAAATTATTCAAGAGATTTACTTTACGTTCGGTTAACAACGATTTTCCACATTCCAATTTTTAATAGAAGAATTTCTGTTATCATGAATTTTTAAACGTCGAGAAATATTTATGATTCGTTGATGTTTTCTTTCTTCCTTTTTTTTTTTTTTTAAATTCTGCGAAAAATGAAATAAATAACGGATATATGTATATGTGTATATATTTATATATTATTTATATAAATATAATATAAATACATGTCGTCGAATTAATATATACATTATGATATAAAAATTATCCTCGAATTAATGTATAAAAAAATATTAACTTATATTATTAATATTATTATTATATTAATATAATTTATATCATTATTTATATTATTAACATTAATAATAATTTAATAATAATTTTTGAAATAGATAAATATAGTTCGATATATACATATATATTTTCTAATTCAAAGTTTCTTAAAACGTTTTCCTTCTCTCACTCACTCTTTTTGGTCGTAATTCCCACAAGAATTAAAATTAATTGGTTATCGTCCTACGCTATATCGAAAATGTCAGACAAATCTGTGTTTTCTTTTCGATAAGAAGAGATCAAAGTGATCGCGTCGGTTAGTTCTTATCGTTTAAAAATCTTTTCTCGTTTAGCATTTGCCGAGAGATAATCGAGGTTCGATGATCGAAATGAGGCAGAAAAAAAATGAAGAGGGGACAAAAAAAAATATCTTGATCAGTTTCGATAGGAAGATACTTAAACGTGAGATATATACTTAATTAGATAGAATCTTTAAGAGAAAATTCAATCGAGTAAGATGGAAGCGGACGAACATAAAGAGAAAGAGAAAGACAGAGACAGAGACAGAGACAGAGACAGAGACAGAGAGAGAGACAGAGAGAGAGAGAGAGAGAGAGAAAGAGAGAAAGAGAGAGAAGGCAAATGTTTCACAGTAGCGATATCGCGAAATAAATTGAATCGGCAAATCTTTTCCTAGTGACAGTTTTAAACTTCAATTAAATTGGACATTTTGTCCTTCCCATTTGTTTCTTTAGCTAGTTGCTTTGTGACGGATGCGAAGACGAACATAAATCCTTCGTCCTTCTTTCCTCTATCCTTTTCTCTCTCTCTCTCTCTCTTTTTTTCTTTCTTTTTTCTATTTGATTAAAGTTGACTATTATAATTATCTACGTATGTTAATATAAATCATAATTAATCCGAGTGCGATCTCGTTTCTCTATCTATCTGTCTCTCTTTCTCTCTCTCTCTCTCTCTCTCTCTCTCTCTCTCTCTCTCTCTCTCTCTCCTCTTCTTTTTTTTAATCTTTTTTCATATTTCGCTTTTATTTGTTTATTTATTTTATTTCTCTTCTTTCTAATCGTTTCTCTCACACGCGTAATTACACGTAAAATTAACGTTTTAATCGAATGGTACGGGCCATAGAAATTAAAGATTTTATTAGTTCGTTATTTTTAATGAATATTTTAAATTACAATAAACGCGTCGTACTGTGTATTATCTTTCATTTTATCATATATGTATACACACACACACACATATACAGAATAGTTATATGCACAAAGAGTAATGGATTGCAACAAAGAGAAATGGAAAATTTGACAAGAGACTTTTGAAAAATACAGAGAGATATAAAATAGTATTAATAGAAATATCATGAAAGGGAGAAAGAAAAGAATGCTTGGAAAATATTATCAACGCCATGAAGTAAATCAGCAAGTGCTTTCATTCTCGATAATGAAACGAAGGACTTTCGACGATCAACCAACGTCGAAACTTCTTTGAACAGTCGAAACTCCTTCGACGAACTTATGCGAGAGAACGTGTCCTATTGCTTTTGCGTGTTACCGGCAAGTGAACTTCCTTTACTAACAGAATTTCACTGGACTCGAGAACGATGTTCGTGGAAACTTGGAAACATACGCTTCCTGCTTCGATTATCAATACGGTCATCTCGAATCGAATGTCGCACATCGAAAACGATCTTTAAGATCACTTTCTGTCCTTCTATTTATTTTCTATTTTCTTTTTTATCGACCTTTTCTTTTCTTTCCTTTTTTCGTTATTTGTATTTTTCTTCTTAAATGTCAATTAACGCAATAAATAAATCGTAATTTGTTATTACAAAAATTCGTTGACTCAAAACGATTGACGAGAGAGAATTATTGACAATTGATTTTTATAAATAAATCACAATATTATGATAATATTACGATCTTGGAAATAAATTCTCTTCTATAGGATCTGTACCTTCGAACTAGGTTTATCAGATCAAGATCTTCGTTACCGTTAGATACCCAAAGCGTGTTGCGATCCGTGGTCTTAAGAAGTTAGGAAATAGAAACGGATAAGACTCTAACAAGATAGGTTCAAGTCTGATACCTGAAATTCTATGCGTTTGGAATACCAAAGTAGATTTCGAGTACGAATCAAATTTCTAAGAATAGGCTGAACTATTTTAAGTGATTCTCTTCTCTCTCAATTATTCTTCACGATCATCGAACGTTTTCACTTTCCTCTTTGAAAATTCGAATGATATTTCTACCGAGTGAATCTTCTTCCTTCATATCTTTATCTTTCTATCTATCTATCTACCCATCTACTCATCTATCTATCTATCTATCTATCTATCTATCTATCTATCTATCTATCTATCTATCTATCTATATCTTTCTCGCAAACTCACACATAGAATCAAAGTCGTAGAAAACGTTCGTGCATTTTCTCTTGGCAGCCAATGCTCTGCCATAGCAACCTTTCTCCGAACAACTTTCCTCTGACGG
Organism: Vespula vulgaris; assembly: GCF_905475345.1. Lineage (NCBI taxonomy): Eukaryota > Metazoa > Arthropoda > Insecta > Hymenoptera > Vespidae > Vespula > Vespula vulgaris. The sequence goes on along the minus strand of NC_066599.1, from coordinate 4,142,756 downwards.
AATTGAATCGCCGCAAAATCGGTTTCGTCCGAGCTACCCGACAAGGAAATCTTCGAGCTTCGTGGTTACCACGAAAGACGAAGAAGAGGAACCATCGGAATCTTTCGTGGTTCCGTTTCCGCTAACTTTTCGTTTCGGCGTTGTTCAAAGTTCGACGTTCGATGGGAAAACGAATCGAAGCTGCCAACGACTCTTCTTCCTCTTCTTTTCTTCTTTTTCCTTCTATCTTTCTCTCTCTTTCTGTCTTTTTCTATCTTCGTTTTCCTTCCCTTAATTTGATCAGTTCTCACAAAGAAACAAGCTTTTAATATTTCCGATGAAAATAGTTAAAGGGTAGAGATGATCAGTTTATAAACAAATAATTTCACACTCGTTAATTTTTTACTCGTTATTCTTTTTCTCTTCTACATTGATTAAACTAACCGATAGATAAATAAAAAATGTTTCAACTTTTGAATTCGTAACATGGACTGTCTGATCTCTAAATAAATCGGACAATGTTCCAATCTGTTTGGTTGTTTGTTTGTTTGTTTGTTTGCTTGCTTGCTTGTTTGTTCGTTCGTTATAGATATTTTTATTCAATGTATTTTTCAAATACATACGTTTCATCTTTTTTTTCTATTGTTATATTCTTTGTAAAAGTTTGCTTTTTCACGTTTCTAATCTTTTTCTCCTTCCGTGGAAAATTTTTTCTTTGTTAAGATGGTTCACGATTATTGTTACTTTTACCTCTGTTGTATATATTGCATAATAATAATAATAATAATAATAATAATAATAATAATAATAATAATAATAATAATAATAAATAATGATAATAATAAAAGTAGCAGATACGTGCATTTGACAGTAATAAAATGCATGGAGAACCGTGATATTGAATAAAACGCGAAACGTTATAATAAATGTAAATGATAATTTTACAAAGAAATATTTAATTTTGAATTTGTTATTAAAATCGTACGAATCTATATAAATTAGTAATAATTGTAAATTAATACATTTAATCTGTTTTATTTTTTATATATTTTTTTTTATACTTTTTATATATTTATATATTTTACTATTTATTTTTGCATACTTTATTCTAAAAGTTTTTTCTTTGTGCGATATTTAAAATATTAAGAATATGTTTTCTAATAAAAACACATTTTCTATATAATGAATTTGATTATAAATATTTTTCGTATCTTTTATCTCAAAGAAATTACTTGCATTATTATTATTATTATTATTATTATTATTATTATTATTATTATTATTATTATTATTATTATTATTATTATTATTATTATTATATACCTACATACATATATGAATTTATGCAAAATTGGTTTATAGCAGAGAACTTATTAATATTATAAACAAACGCATATCAGTATTCCAAAGTTTTCCAATTTCCTGTTTTCTTTTAACATCGGAAAGTTCATTTTACAGAAAAATATGAAAAAGAAAAGAATAGCTATATCGAGAAAATTAAAGGATTAAATGGTTGGTCAGGACATACAGAACATTACTATATATATATATATATATTTATTCTAATAAGAATGAAAATGAATGCAGTTAAGTAGAACAATAAATTATTATACATGTTTTATCTGCAAGGAAATTATCTACATCGTTATTATCATACACACAGATACGTATGTATAACTTATGAATTTATGCAAAATTGGTTTACAAGAGAAAATGCGTTAATGTTCAAAAGAAAAAATAAAAACAAACGCAAACAAACATACGCATATCAGTATTCTAAAGTTTTCCAATTTCCTGCTTTATTTTAACACAGGAAAGTTTATTTTAAAGAAAAGTTTGAAAAAGAAGAAAGCATTGGTATTTCGAAAAGGTTAAAGGTTTACGTGGGGGTCAGGCTTACACACGGATAACTTTGAAAGTCACGAACAATCCTTTCCCTTCGCGAATGTTTTCTCCTCTTTACCCTAACTCCTCTCTCTCTCTCTCTCTCCCTCTCTCTGTCTTTCTTTTTTCGTGTATAGAAGCTCGCAATGTGAGGATGCTTTTATCCTTCTACCTTTAAGCTCAGACGTAGGGTGACACGGATAGGGGTCTGATTTAAGTAGTGCCACGTTTCAATCGCGCGAATGCATCGTCAGTGAAATAGGGAAAGGTCACGTAGCTTGAAAGAGAAATGAAATCAAGAGATTGTCTTTCTCTTTCTCTTTATCTTTCTTTCCCTTTTTCTTTTTCCTCCTTTCTTTTTCATTTTGATTTTTTCTCTACAAATTCTTGACCCATTTTTATCTTGAATTCATTTCCGAATCGTTTGTAATTTCTCTTTTATTTATCTTGGAAATTTTTTTAATCTATCTTTTTTTCTTTCCTTTTCTCCTTTCTTTCTTCTTTGCTTCGCGAGAATAAAAAGAAAAAGAGAGAGAGAGAGAGAGAGAGAGAGAGAGAAATGAATGCGATCGTGCGAAAGTTACTGCACGTTGTTATTATTTAAAATAGGATGAAAATTAATTTCCGAATCGTTTGTAACTTCTCTTTTATTTATCTTGGAGAGTTTTTTTGACTCTTCTTTTTTCTTTTTTCTTTTTTCTTTGCTTCACGAGAATGAAAGGAAAAGAAAAAGAAAAACAAATGCCATCGTGCGATAGTTACTACACATTGTTATTATTTTAAATAGGATGAAAATTGTATAGTGATATAAATTTATGTTAACACAAGAGCATATACATTTTTCAAAATACCACTGTCCTTATCAAAGTCATATTTATCACCTCTTCAAATAATATTAAAGAGAGAAAAGAAAAAAGAAGGCGATAGATTCGTATCTTAGCGATTAGTGAAAATTATCGAGTCGAAAGAAAGAACGGAAATCGCATGCTATCTAGAAAAAAAAAAGACGTTCCAACTCGGAATCGGAAGCCGAAATTCGGCCACGATTTTCTCAACACTTTGATCGTTCAAGATCTTATCCAATATCTCAAGAGAACAACCCCTAATTTCGGGAAGGGTTCGGATAAAATAAAATAACAAAAAATAAAGAAATAAAAATAAAAGGAGAAAAAAGAAGAAAGAAAGAAAGAAAGAAAGAAAGAAAGAAAGAAAGAAAGAAAGAAAGAAAGAAGAGAAAACTCCTAACACAGAGGTTGCGAATTTTCTTCCCTTTTTCAAACAACCCTACATCGACCATTTTCAATGGTTGAGCTTGGTACCGAAAAGAGAGAGAAAGAGAAAGAGAAAGAAAGAGATAGAGAAAGAGAGAGAGAGAGAGAGGTCTAATACGGTCTTGAAGAATTTCAAGTCGCCTACTAGGCTGTCTCCTTTCGACCACGAGTTAGAAAGAGAAAGAGAGAGGATCGTAGCGTACCCTCTGGTAAATGGAACGCACCAGAGAGAGGGCCTTTCCCGGAGGATCGATAGAGAGGGGAGGGCACAGTGGGTGCGAGAGAAACGCCGATTGGGAACGTCCGTGAGAGGCGAACGTAGGAGTAAAGCGGATAGAGACCGGAGTATGTTTAAAAGAGAGAGAAAGAGAAGGATGGATAGATAGATAGCTAGATAGAGAGAGAGAGAGAGAGAGAGAGAGAGAGAGAGAGAGAGAGAAACAGAGAGAGAAACAGAGACAGAGATAGAGAGAGAGACAGAGAGATTAAGAGATACACAGAGCGAGAACGAGAGCAAAAGAGAGAGAGAGAGAGAGAGAGAGAGAGAGAGAGAGAGAGAGAGAGAGAGAGTTACATACATATACGAACACACACGTACATACAAATCCCTATATAAATACATACACACATACACACATACATACACACACATATATATATATACAGGGTGAACATATTAGAGATGAGAGAGAAGAAATAGCAAAGAGGGTGGAAAAGGTACATCGCGAAAGAGTAAGAGAAAGAGAGATAGATATGAGAGGGCGCCACGGAGGACGGTTCCGCGTCGTTCCACGGTTGCTACGAGCGGCGTCGGCGTCGGCGTCGTTCGGCGTCGTCGTCGTCGTCGTCGTCGACGTCGTCGTCGTCGTCGTCGTCGTTATCGCCGGCGTCAGAGCGAACACGCAGCTGCCAAGGGCAGTCTCCGGTTCTCGGTCCAGTCTGCCATACGCCGTCGTTTCGTACGCACGAACGTCGAGCGGACTCGCGCGCGCGTGTGCACGAGAAAGAGAGAGAGAGAGAAAGAAAGAAAAAGAGATAGAGAGAGACACACACACACACACACGCATACATACATACACACACATATACACATTCACACATACGCACGAACAGACAGACGGATAGACGTATAACACATAAGGATTTATTAATAATCGTACGAAACTCATCTCGTTTTTATCTTCTACCATCTTCGTTTTTATTGTCTAATGTTTTTCTTCCTTCTCTTTTCTGCTTGCCCGTTCGATTTTAAATATTATACGTTTTATTTTCTCCGATTATTCTCATCACGATGCGGAAAAATCTAATCGTCGTGTTGTGTGTGCGTGTCTCGTGATTGTGTTTCGTCTGTTCGAGAGATCCGAGAAATTGTTCCACCCAATAGAGACTGATAAATACGGTTTAAATACGGTGACGTTTATGATCATTGTGGGTTGATGATTGTTAACATTTTTCAAAGCACGAACGTGCAGATTTCTGTTCACTTTTCTGTGACATCTCAACGATAAAGGGAATGTGCTGTCAACTGGCTGAAGGCGCAAGGGTTAGAATCTTTCATCACTCGTGTTTCTTGTTTTCTTCTTCGCGGAAGATAAGGATCGACACGATGCTCTAACGAAGATTTCTCAGGTATGCAAATTTTTCTTCTTTCTTTTCTTTTTTCAGTTTGCTTCGTTTTGTTTTATTTTCTTTCGTTCTGTCGTTTTCTCTCTCTCTCTCTCTCTCTCTCTCTCTCTTTCTATCCATCCATCCATCTCTTTCTCTATTTATTTCTTCTCTTCTTTAAGCGAAACGCTTTCAAGACGATTCCGACGTGTCGAATCGAGATGCAAGTTTCGTTTCGTGAGCTTTATTTATGGGCTCGAACGACGGGGAATATTGTCTCGAAATTCGAAGATATTTCTTTTTTCGATGTAATACGAAAAGGAACGATCGATATTTGTAACACGCGATCAAGGCGACTACAACTTTGTTTCTTTTCTTTTCGCAATCTTTTACACGCGAGTATTTCTATTTCTTAAGAATGAAGAATCCTTAGAAATACACTCGGGCGTTTAAGTCGCAATCACGACTCGTTTCGTCAACGTCATAGGAAACAATCGTATTATACCGTTAATCGCGTATAGTGTTATTTAATTTGATCTAATCCCATCATTCCATTTTAAAGACGGATAAAATTAAATGGATTGTTTGTGAAATTTATAGAGATGAAGATATTTCAAATTGATGACGGTCAATGTCGTTGTTAGATTTTTCAATTTCTTCTTTAGTTTCTCGTTAGTAAGTTATCGTTTCAAGAACGAATTTTCATTCATATTCCTTTATACGTGTTTAGCTTTTCTGAACGAAGATTTACCGAGCACGTTGACGGACAATACATTCTAATAATTATCGGTTTAGAGACTTACTAGCTCTAGTAAAGTAGTATCATGCCCGCGAAATTCGAATCGTTTCGTTCGACGTCAGATTAGATTTCGTACGTTTGCATCAACGTAAACGAGACGTTATCGCATATTCGATCGAGTAGAAACTCGAGTTGCCTTAGAACGTCCAAAAGTTTAGAAAGTAGCTTTTGATGACATCGGATAGTCGGATCTATCCATGGATCTAATCTTCCCTTCGGATCTGATGATTCGAGTTTCATAGTAATTAGTACACTTGCGTTCCGTGTGTAACTTTGTCTATGATCTCCTAGTAGATCTTATCATTCGAGATTCTCGAATTTAGATTACTAAACTGATATCATTCGAAAGGTTACTATAAATATCGTTGAATTGTTCGTAATATATTTCTTTAATATTTTTCTTCTTTTTCTTTTTCTGTTTTCTTTTTTTTTTATGCAATATAAGTAACTACTGCATTTGATTCTACGATAATCTTGCATTTTTTAATCAAAAAGTCTATCTCATATCGGGCAATTTATTTACCTATAAAATGGGAAGAACGAAAAGAAAAAGAAAAAAAAAAATGTTTACTTTGAACAATGAATTCAACTTTAACTTGAATGTCTCGATTTTACTTACATTTTACGAAACACATAGAAATACGAAGGAAATCCTTGGTAGATCGAGGCAGACCGTTCACTCTCGATCTTTACTCGGGTAAATAAATTTAGTGGTCCCGTCGAGAACTTCCAGCTCGAAGACGAATTTCATTAGAATTCTCTCAAAGAAATAGAGAGAGAGAGAGAGAGAGAGAGTGAATGAGTGAGAGAGAGAGAGAGAGAGAGAGAGAGAGAGAGAGAGAGAGAGAATTTTAAAGAGAAACGGAATTTTATTTCTTTGCCACTAGGTGATTCCAAGAGACTGAATCGTTCTCTCTTGATCGTTTGAGACTTTGCAAAACGTTTAGAAAATTTCCATTTTCCTTGCGGTATTGCCGGACGTTGAAGTGAAAGATGTAAAGAGTGAAGAGAAAGAGAAAAAGAAAGAGAAAAAGAAAGGGAAAGAGACACACACACACACACACATATATATATATATATCTAGGAAGGTGGATTTGCCGTTTTACAGAATCGCTTTGCATTCCAATGAATATTAATCGAATGCAATTATTAAATGTAAATTCAAACTCGAACGGCCACCGTTTCGCCGTCCCTATTCTTCTCTAACCCTCTCTCTCTAACTCTCACAATCTCTGGAGTAGTCAGACAGCCTAAACTTTCACAAACTTTATATATAACACACACATATATATATATATATATATATATACATATGTGCATATATATATATACATTAATATATATATACATATATATATATAAATATATAAAATATATATATATGTATAATACTATTAAAGATATGTATATATATATTCGATCCATATCTACGTATAAACTGACTTCGAAACTCCTTCAAAGTGCACTTCCGTATAGAAGTACTTCGGCTGGATTCCGGTCTCGTAGGGATTTTCCAAATCGAACGTCGAACGTTGCCCAGTCTCTATTGCCCTTTTGCGTCAAAGAAGAAAACCAGGGTACTTCTCGTCGATCCGAGTAGAAATTGTCTACTTGGTAGCCTTCTCGACGTAATCGAGTCGATAATACTTTTGGATACTCTTTCTCTCTCTCTCTCTCTCTCTCCTTCCCGTTATCATTCTCTCTCTATCTTTCATTATCGGTTATGACTTTTTCTCTCGCATTTTTCTTTTTTATCTTTCTCTTTTCCTTCTCTCTTTTTTTTTCTTTCTTCCTTCCTTCCTTTTTTATTATCTACTTGAGTTCGTCCCGAAGAAATCTTAGTATTTCTAATGCACACTTTGTCTCTTTTTATCAATTAGAAATTGTTCATTTAATCCAACGTTTCAAGTTCTTAAGGAAGATGGTTATTAATTATTAATTTGTCGTATGGAATAATAATTAAAAGTTATCAAATAACTGCATAACGATCTCTTATCTGACATTGTTAAGAACAATTTTCGAAGAGGTAAGTCATGCGAAAATTTTCTCATTACGTTGTCCATTCAAACGTTTACCATAGTAGAAAAGAAGATGCAATTTCTGTTGGAATTATTATTTCTAGCACGTTGATATAATAATAATAATACAAATAATAATAATAGTAATATAATAATAATAATAATTATTATTATTATTACTATTATTATACAAATATATTATTCCATTGGAAAAAAAAATTGTTTATTCATCGTTGTTTCCAATTCACTTCGTACGATAATAATAATAATAATAATAATAATAATAATAATAATAATAATAATAAGAATAATAATAACAACAACAACAACAACAACAACAATTGTTATTATGTTATAATAATTGTACATTGTTCCATTGGAGAAAAAATTATTTATTCATCGTTGCTTCCAATTTTCTTCGTACGATAAATGGATAAATAAATAATTAAATAAAAATAAAAATAAAAAAAAAAGAAAAGAAAAGAAATAGCAAAGGAATCGAAACTCTTCTTTGAGATTTATCGTTGTGTTTAACAAAGCGATTTAACGAAAGGAAAATTCAGTTTAAAGAAAGTCTACGAACGCCTCCAGGCTTTTCACCATTTTCTCATTTCTCATTTCATGGCTTTTAAGAAATTAAAAAGAGCAAGGAATATGTGGTAGGCGGTAGCAGTAACTCTGTTGACTAGAATGAAAAGGATACACCTACAAGTTGTGCACACGGCACGAATTAAAAAGCTTACGTCTCTGTGGCATTTAATTAATTGAACATTTCTTCCTCTAACTACTATCACGCGACTAACGAGACAAAGGAAATCATGTGTGTTTGTTTCCCTTTTCTCTCTCTCTCTCTTTCTCTTTCTCTTTTTTATCAATACTATTATGGAAAGTTACGATTATTATCAATTAATCAATTGCGGATAACAGATAGTAAATTCGATTTTTTGTTTTTCATCGTTCATATCTCGTTATATAATCTTTATTTCTCTCTTGTTTGTTTTTGTTAATTTTCAATAAGATAGTTATATATTATTCATATTTATTTAAAATTTATTTGTTTGTGTAATATCAAGAAAATTATTATCATTACGTTATTCTATAAATAATTTATCAAAGAATAATTTTTTTTTTTTTCTATACATTTGGAGTCTAACAGATAGATATTAAAAGATGATAGGTTTAAAGTAATATTTAATATACGTATGAGCGAAGGAATCTTTAAGTAAACGAAGAAGACTCGTATTCAGTTATCACATCGTTGATCTAACGGACAATATATCTCTTTGCTTAACGTAAACTTGCAAGGATGCACTACCGACTAGTCTAGTAGAATAACTTCGGCTAACTAACTCGATAATTCTCTATGGAAGACGGTGGAACATTAAGCCGGTTTCGCGCCTGAAGATAGGCAACAATCTACAGTGATCTTAAACGGTTGATCTTAATGATCGAACTTATGTATTCTACGTATCAAGTAACGATAAAACTATCGATCTAATAATATCAACTAATTTTTCTAATTCACAACATTCTCGATTATTTATAAATAAGTTTAAACAAAGTCTGCTGTAATTATAGGATTATATAATAAAATATATTTATATATAAAAATATATATGTAAAAAAATTAAATATATCGTATAATCCTATATGTAACAATAGAATTATAAAATTGTTTCTTTTATATACATACATACATACATACACACATACATACATACATACATACATACATACATACATACATATATATATATAATCGAAATCATATAATCCTTTAAAAGTAAAAAATAATTCTCAATGATACAACTCTAATATCAATAATAAAAACAAAATAAATATTCTGGTTCGAATCTAAACTTTAGTTATAACTTTTCTTTTTTTTTTTTTTTTAAAGGAAGTTGTTAGGTTAGAATAGTATAAAAGGAGCGAGAATATAGACTCTCTGTTATCGTTGAATTTCACTCTGGTACTGTGCCACGAATTTTCGACAAGAACGAGCGTAAGAGAACCATAGCATACGAGATTCGGTCGTACGGGCAACTGCGTCCGTATTGTATAGTCCATTGCAATTTGCCGAGATTGCTGTGTGTGTATGTACGTATGTATGTATGTATGTACTATCGGAAATTGTTAGAGAAAAAAACTTAGGCAGCTATATAGATAGATAGATAGATAGATAGATAGATAGATAGATAGATAGATAGATAAATCGATGAGATAGATAGATACTATGCCAGATATGATAGTCATCGGTTAAATGGAACTCGACCGAAAGAGAGATCGAAATATAGAGAGATGGAGATGAAGATGGAGATGAAGATGGAAATTTGTATGAATGACGATGATGTTGATGGTAGTTGTGATAGTAAATTGGCGAACTGGTAGGTGAGGGTAGTTAGGGGTTAGTTTGCTGCTAGACAAACTTCCCTTATCTCACGAATATCGAATATACCAGAGATGATGCGTGCCATTGAAATTCCTGTTAAATCGCATAACATTTTACAACGGTGATTATCGTTAAATTAATTTCATTCTTTATTATCTTATATAACCATCTTTATTAATTAATGATTGATTATTTATTTACGACGTATTTTACGAGTCTATGTTACGTTTTATGTTATCTCGTACATTATTAATGCGTTACGTTATTAACTAGTCATTGAAAATTCTCTCCGATAATCTCAGTTAGGTATTCGACAAGAGCCGAAGATAATTTCATTTCGACGACTGACGTGTACGGATTTACGTCGTTAACGTCAAGAGGATCAAGAACGTTTCTGAAATGGACGGTAGAAGATCGAAAATCTTTGAAGAGATTTCTTTTCGAAATATTTCATCTTTGCTTTATACTTATGCTTATCAGAAAGATATGTTCGATTAGCTAAATTATTCGAGCAAGTACATCGATTCAATATACTCATTAAATAAATTCTATATATTTACTTAGGTTTGCGATCGAATGTATCGATCGAGTCATCCCTCGATAATATACCCTTTCCAAAAATTTATGATCTTTAAAAGTAAAAAAAGGAAAAAAGAAATTTCAAACGAGTTCGTTCAAAATAAAAAAGAAAGAAAGAAAACAAAGAAAAACTCATTTTCCACAGTTGTACAAGTTACAAGAGCAGAATAAAGGGATCGACCTTTTAGATCTACGTTAGAACCAAAATCGTTTAACGCGTCGTTAAACGTTCTTTTTCTCTCGGAAAAAGGACGAGCGTTAAGAAAAAAGAAAATAAAAACAGAAAAAAAAAGAAAAAAAAAATCATAAAAAGAAAGAAAAACAAATAGATGAAAATAAAAGAAAAAATAAAAAAAAAATAAAAGAAAAAACGCTTAAAAAAAAATGGAAAGGCGCTCTTTCGAAAGAACCAGGAGTAGCTTTTTTCTTTTTTATTTTTCTCTTTTTTTTTTCTAACGTGTGCGTACACGCGTCGCATAAAGCGAACCTTTCCTTTCGTTTCTCTCTCTCTCTCTTTCTTTCTCCTTTTTTTTCTCTATGCTTTAGCCATTTCTACATCCCCAACACCTCCTCGTTTACCTCCCTCTGTCTCGTACCCGCCAAAAGAGCTTAATTGAATTTTTCTTAATTAACTACCTTCGTGGCGCTACGATAATTGCCATGCACGGACTCACCCATTATCGTAATTGTGGGTCTAATTAATGTTGCTTGGATGTTATTCGTGCGTACGACCAGACTCCGTGGGAGATTAAATTCTTTTTATATTTTCTCTTTTTTTTTTTTCCCCGCTCTTCTCCTTCAGTCTTTCTCTCGTATCAATTTTCTGAGTAATTTGTGAGACTTTTGTAGGGGAGGAAAAAAAAAAAATAAAATAGAAGAAAAAAAAAAAGGAAAGAGATAAGTAAATTTGTAATTCTTCCTGATTAAAATGATTTCGATCTAAGTAAGTAAAGACGAGACCAAACGATGACTAACCATTTTAATTATTTTAATTAAAAGTTGTGTTTATGTAATATAAAGACGAAATTTGATTTATAATACAAAGTATTGGGTTATTCAAAGCTTTTAATTTGATATAACGTTTTAATGTGTAGAATTCAACGAAATTATATATACAATCTTGTCGAGAATTTATCGGGAATAAACAATGCGTTAACTTGTTCAAATAATTCCATAAAGTTCGAGATAAATTCGATACATATATATACATATAAATAAAATTTTCATTAAAAATGCCATTGCACATTCCGTAAAAACCAATAAAAAGTACGATCAGATAAGTTACTCGTGATTTCAAGTATGTAGATAAAAGGAAGAACTATAGTAACGTTTCTACGTACATCGTTTGATTTTAGTACTGGATAAAGTAAGAGAAAAAGAGAAAGAAAAAAAAAAGAAAGAAAAGGAGAAGAAAAGAGAAAGGAAATAAGAAAAAGGAGAGAAGGAGGTAGCTTAGAATGCTACTTAAGTGTTCGAAGAGTTACACACATATATATATATACACACACACATATACACATATACATGCACGCACGTACATATACACATATGAACGAGTTCGATACACTTTCACGGATAGAATAAATAGTGGAAAAGACGAGGTTCGACGAGTGTCTAGAGCGTAATGGACGATTACAAGAGAGAGAAAGAGAGAGAGAGAGTGCCGTGAGGGGGTATGAGGATAAGAGAATAGGGAGAAGGGAGTTGAGAGAGCCACACTGAGAACGAGAAAGAGGGAAGAGATTTATGAGACCGCAGGAATTGTGCAGCACGTAACTGGAACGAAAAAAGGACTCGAAACTATTCTCGCTACGTCGTGGTTCGCCCGTTTGCAGAAACATCGATTATATACGACGAGGGTGAGGTATAGGGGGTATGGAGAGAGAGAGAGAGAGAGAGAGAGAGAGAGAGAGGCAACAGGGTGTGGGAGATTCGATGAAACCTATGGTTGCGGAATCCGGTTGACCGAGTTAAATTTTGCAACGAAATTTTGCGAATTTCTCGTCCGTAGCAGAACAATAACTAAAAATCTCGACGGTGTTTCGTATTATTTAAGAATTTTTCTTTTTTCTTTCTTTCTTTCTTTTTTTCCTTTTTTTTTTTTAATTTTTTTTTTACATTCCGATTTTACAACTTTATTTTGTTGTTTTTTATTTATTTTTCTGTATCGTTTCGTATTAATTAAGAATTTTTCTTTTTTCTTTTTTTTGCTTATTCCGATTTAATATTATTTTGTTGTTGCTTTTTTTTTATTTATTTTTTGTTATTATCTATTTGTTCTTTTTTCAAGTCCACGAACGCGTCGATCGCGAAAGATTCATGTTCTCGTCATAGAATCGATGGTATCTAACCTTTCCCTTTTTATTTTTTTCTTTTTTTTTTCCTTTCGATTCGAAAATCGTCGAATTGTCAAAAGGAGAATGAAATGGATAGAGAGTACGATGATGAATTATGCGATTTAATTTCTCACGATTCGACGGAATAATCGAGTGAAGATTCATCGAGAGAATAGAACGGATGCAAATATTTGGACGACGATTTAAGTGAGTATCCGATTCGCTCGGTGAATAATGTTTTTCTACTTTTTCTTTCTCTCTCTCTCTCTCTCTCTCTTTTTCTTTCTTTCTTTTTTTAACTCGGTAAGTGCATTCCTCCATCTTGTCTATGTGATTTCCGTCGATCATCCATTAATCTTTAAAATAGTTGGGAAAGATAGTTAAAAAATTATATTATGATTGGACGACTCGTTCGAAATCGAATGAATTTTTACGTCTTTTTTTTTTCTTCGAGAAAACGAATCCATATAGACAATTGCAATCTTTACATCTTCATTTTTCTTCTTTGAAATGTGTATTATTGTTGCTTAAAAAAAAGACGTGTAAAAAAAAAAGAGAGACGGAAAAGACAAAAAAATTCCTTTTTAAGCCTTGAGAACTGTTCGTATATAAAAAAAAAAAAAAAAAATCACGCCGATCTAACATACTATCTTTCATTTTAAAGAACCAGTGAGGGAGAATGAATTTAATAAGAAAAATTGTACTGATATTCTTTAATATTAGATTAATTATGGAAATTAATTTTTACAATGAATTCAAATAAAATTGCATTGGATTAGACTTTATTTATTTTCATTTGTTTAGGAACGAAATGAAATTTATGAAATGAAATTTCACCGATGATAAGTTTTAAGGGTTAAAGAGAAAGAGAGAGAGAGAGAGAGAAAGAGAGAGAGGTATAGAGATAATCGTTGTTAACGATGAATCGAGATTTCATGATATAATTTAAGAATCTCAATAGCATCGTCATCGGTTAGAGCTCTTTAATCGTACCATTCGATAATGTCGTAGGTGCTTGACCAATAGGTATCACGAATAAAGTTGATTGATTTTTAATCACCAAATCCTCTCAGTCTCTTTTCGTTTCTCTCTCTCTCTTCTTTTTTTTTCTTTTCTTTTTTTTTACACATGGATATCTCACCGATTTTTGGTCTCGAGCTCGACCTAACAAGCTAATTACTATCGAACTTCATATACGAGTTCGAGTATTTCGTTAATTATAGTAATAGGAGTCGTCATTGTCGAAACATCATGTTGATTAATTTTCGATAGAAACGAGGATTGATTTGAGATGTTTAAGGCATACGAAATTTGTTCGCGACAAGGACAAAATAAATAAAACAAAATTAGATATCGGGTTTGCATTTAAACGTTAATTATTAATAATAATATAATTAACAGGTTTCTCGTTAATTTTGGTATATATATTAGGTTTAATTGTTAATATAAATATGATTAGATGGATAGATACATACCTGGATGGAAAATCAATCGGATGGTGTAAGATTACTGTCGTTGCATCGATATATTAGATATCTATCAAGAGATTTCAAAACGAATCAATCCATAAACTCTTGTGATATATTTTTATCTCGCTTTTACACTCATGTGTGTCGATACGTGTATGTGTATGTTTCTGCGTGGGTGGGTGTAGATACGGTACTTGTAAAATTCGATGTAGGAAAAGAAAAACGAAATATCGTGCACGAAACGATTAAAAAGTTAATCCGATCGAGCGACGTATAATAAAAAGATTGACGTAGTTACGGGGCTGTTCGCGTTTTAATTCGAGAGTTACACAGCTGATTTAACGTTTTAGTTACGGCTCGTTTTAGAGATTAAAATATAGATACGTAAACGTATATAAATATATAACTCTATATTACATTTAGACATATCTATATATTTAATGTAATAAAATTTGGGTGAATATTTTAAACCTATTTATTTAACGTATGTAAAATATTGACGTAGATAAAATTTAATGTGAGGGTGACTGTCATTTTTCCAACTCGGTCGTTTAAATATATAAATTATTGGCAAGCTATAATTTCGTCAATAGTTTGCGTTGTACCGATTGAATTAGAAAAATAAAGAACGTGTCGAACGGTTCGAAGAGCTATCGATATCCAACGTCGAATAACGTTCTGAGGAGAGGAGAAGAAAGAAGGAAAGAAAAGAAAAAGAAGAGAGAGAGAGAGAGAGAGAGAGAGAGAGAGAGAGAGAGAAAACAAATGCGAAGTAAATTCTAATTGAAATTCCATTTGAAATTCTTTAAGAAAACGGAGGAGAAGAATATAGAGTGAAGATCAAGAAAAGAGAAGGAGTGAAGAAAGAAGAAAGGAAAAGAAAAGAAAAGAAAAGAAAAGAAAAAAAGACAGAAACAGAGGACAAGA
>NC_066599.1:4120000-4125000 GCF_905475345.1 Vespula vulgaris | reverse complement strand
TATCTCTCCCTACGAGATCTAACAGTTTAGTTCTTATTTAACTCTTTTACATGCCTCGTAGGTTAATTTCTTAAAATAATATAGCGGAGAGCTTTATGTTGATGGATTAACGAGAAACTTACGATTTATTACACGGTTTTATTTTTAACGCGTTTAAACGTTTCTTAGCTTCCTTTCTTTACCTTCCATCCCTCTCCTTCTTCATTTTTATATTTAATTATATCTGTGATTTTTATATTGTTCAATGTTGATCTTGCAATTGTAATGTAGGAAACAATTTTTTCATATATTCTCGAAACAACATGCTTCTTTCTAATTTTCTCATGGTCGTTGATTTAGATTCATGTTATCTTCTTTTTTTTAATAAATTCGAGAATATCTGCTATAATTATTATTATTGTATTTTTATTACTTTAACTTTAAAATTTAACTTTATATTATATTAATATAATATTATATTAATATTTCTATCAAAACTTTAACTTTAATTATTAAGATATTATAAAAGAATTAATCGTATTATATAATCATGATAACGATTTTATAAGGTATAAATTTTCTTTTGACCAATAGTAGATCTTTCCACATAAAAAACATAGGTTTCTCTCGGCGAAAGAGAGAAAACGTTTCACACGTGTGGTAAATAGAACTTGGAGATGGAACGAGGGTTAAACTTTCTTCTAGAGGGTCAACAACTAGCTTGTTCATTCAGTTAATAAAAGAGAACTTTTTCTCCGGTTTGTAGCTTTTTCTGGAGTTATAAAAAAAAAAAAAAAAATAATAATAATAATACTAACATTCATATATATTTGTAACTCTTTTAGAATTAGTTTTCTCATTCGTTCGGTATAAAATGAATTTCTTATTATTTTATTATTTATATTCGAAAATAAATGATTGTCAAATATTTTATAAATTTTATATTACACCCACATACCCAAACACACACACACTATACTAATAAATATCGATACATTTTTATTATTTTTTAACAATATTAATATTAAAAAGAGATGAAAAGAAAGAAAAAAATAAATAAAAATGAAAAAAAAAAATTATATTCGTCATCCTGGATGTTCGAAAAAAAAGAAAAAAAAAAAAAAGAAATATGAAAATCGATCAAAAGTAGACAATTTTGTAACAACGATCATTACATTTTCATAAAATTTGCGCTTTTCATAAAAAAAGCGTTTCTTTAAATTCTTTTATATATAATACTTCGTTTGTAAGAAGTAATTACGGTCGCGGCTCGTCTTCATCTTTTTATATTTCCTCTTTTGCATTCTGCACTTGAGACGGGAAGGGGTGGCTGACTCCTTCTCTATTTAAGGATACTTTTATCGAGCTTTACCTTACGAGACAACTCTCTCTCAATCCCCCTCCCTCACTCTTTCTCTCTCTTTCATGAAAATCTTGAAGTTTGGTTATCCTGCAATTAGTACCAAGTCGTACTCCAGTAGTACTTATTTCCACGAATTGCTTCCTTTCATTCTTTCAACGATGGATAAACGGTCAGCACAGATCAAAAGAAAGAAACAAAAAAAAAAGAAAAAAAATAAAAGAAATCATTAATCAAAATTAGTGATACTACGATATAACACGATCCGTTCGAGAGACTACAGCACATTCTTCTAACATTCGTCAAATTTTTAACGAAATTAATATAATTTTATAATATAAAAATATAATAAAGATATAATAAATCTAATATAAAGTAAGAAATATTCAATCGATTCTGAATTTAATTACTAGATTTAAACAACTGACCTTTCGAATCAACTTTCGATAAACATCAGCCTTCCAAGCTAACGAAGAAAACAAGACTAATAATTATAGACTATTTGTGTCTGTGTGTCTGTTTCTCTTCGTTCGGTTGTATTAGTATCCATCGAAAGTGAAGAGAAATGTACCCACGACAAGCAACTACGAAGTACGTACTCGAAGTTACAAGCCTTCCTAAGGTACCGGCCGACTCTACTAACTTGCCACGTTCCTTTCTCAGTCTTACGAGTACCTTGGGTAAACCCTTTGCCCTTTGCTCTTTGCCTTTTAGAGTTCGTGTCTCTATTTGCGTCGAGACTATGACGAGGTTCTTCTTCTCATTGTCAGAAACTTCTCTTTACTATATTCTTTCATGCTTTTCTTCTCTCTCCTTCTCTCTCTCTCTCTCTCTTTCTCTCTCTTTCTCAGTCTTTCTCTTTCTATCACCTTCAGATTTCGAAGAACAATGAAGAGACACTTCACATCGTATACTTTTAGAATTAAGATAGAATGTTGTAGATAATAGAAATCGTTTATAGGAATTGTAATTATAGAGGATAGTCCAAAAATGCTTTTGAATTTTGGTTTGAAATATCGATTACTTTATTTGATTCTTTTCGATATTTTTCAAAGTTGCAATTAGATTTAAAAAGTAGACTTGAAGTATATCGTTATGACGAAGAAAATAAGATTGAAAAGATTCCATAAGGGATAATTAATTTCTAAAAGAATTTATATGTGATCAGAGTAATAAGATCATATTTGTATAAAATATTCTCTCTCTTTCTCCTTCTCTTTCTTTCTCTTTCTATCACCTTCAGATTTCGAAGAACAATGAAGAGACACTTCACATCGTATACTTTTAGAATTAAGATAGAATGTTGTAGATAATAGAAATCGTTTATAGGAATTGTAATTATAGAGGATAGTCCAAAAACGCTTTTGAATTTTGCTTTGAAATATCGATTACTTTATTTAATTCTTTTCGATATTTTTCAAAGTTGCAATTAGACAAGTAGTTTTATAAGTTACTCTTGAAGTATATCCATAAGATGAAGAAAATAAGATTGAATAAGGGATAATTGATTCTTAAAAGAATTTCTATATGACGAGATCTATAGATCATATTTGTATAAAACACTCTCTTTCTCTTTCTATCTTTTTTAGGTTTCAAAGAACAATGAACAGAAACTTCACATCGTATACTTTTAGAATTAAGACAAAATGTTGTAGATATAATAGAAATCGTTTTTATAGGAATTTTAATTATAGAGAATGGTCCAAAAGAGTTTTAAAATTTTTTGAAATATTTGAAATATCGATTACTTCATTTAATATTTGTCGACATTTTTCAAACTTGCAATTGGATTTATAAAATAGCCTTGAAGTATATCGTTATGACGAAGAAAATAAGATTGAAAAGATTCCATGAGGGATAATTAATTCCTAAAAGAATCTATATACGACGAGATCGATAAGATCAAATTTATATAAAACATTTTCTCTCTCTCTTTCTCTTTCTCTTTTTCCTGAGAAAGAGATAAATTGTAGTTTAACGTAATCCCAAGGCAAAAGTTAAGCTTTCAGAAGAAACGAGAGACCGTTTCGAAGCTCGAATGATAGAATTGATCGAGATAGCGTTAAGTCAACTATCGACTAATGGAGTCAAAGTATGGAATAGAAACGAAAACGAAATAAAAAAAGAAGAAAAAAAAAGAAAGAAAGAAAGAAACACAACATTTTCTCGCCTTGTTGATCGGAAAGGCTTTCTCTCGAAAATCGTCCATTACGTTTTAACCCTCGATAGTATTACTCTTCTCCTCGTTAATACGTTCGATGATACACGCACTAGTTATTTTAACGAGTAATAGCACTCTCTCTAGAATCGACGATTTAACTAATTCCAAACGTCATCAATCTATACGTTTATCTATCTGTATGTGATAACGTTCGCGAGTGTACGTTATATTTTGACTCAGTTTTTCTTTTTTCCTTTATCTTTTTTATATATATATATATTTTAATTTTTTTATCTTTCCTTTTTTTTTTTGACGTGGAATGTATGAGAGAACGTTGAGCGTAACTCCATGCTCTGCAGTAAATCGAAATTTTCGGACAGAAAATATCGTGAAAAGTGTGCTAGAACAAAATGATAAAAAGAAATTAAAAAAAAGAAAGAAACAAAAAAAAAAAAAGAACGGAAACACAAAATAATAATGCGAATGAGCGAGACACCGGAACATTGCAAAGAACACTATACATACCTTGTGCGAGTATGCAACTATTTGAGGGCCAACGAAACGTGCTCGAAATGGAAATTTTTCTAATTACTTTCTAACCGGCCTGTTTACCATCCTGAATTTTGTTCCTTTTTCTTTTCTTTTTTTTTTTTTCTTACGTAAGACACGACTTTTCCTTTTTCTTCCGATTTTATTCGACCGAAAGAAGAAACCGCGTTTTCTGTGTTTTATTTTTTTATTTTATTTTTTTTTGAACGTAAACGAAAGAAATATTACTATTATAATAATTACTATTATTGTTATTATTATTATTATTATTATTATTATTATTATTATTATGTCGCTTCGTTAAAATTATTTATCTTTATAAAAAATATACAAGTCGTTATTCGAAATAATGCCTTAAAGTGCTTAATCCGAATTACATTTACATTTCCAACAATATTAAATGCTCCAAATAAATCTATATTGTATTTTTCGAAGCATTATTTCTCATTCAATCTTTATTACCATTAATAGTTTACAAATTCTACGACGACAAATTGTTTTGGGCTAATCTTAAAA
Source organism: Vespula vulgaris (assembly GCF_905475345.1). Lineage (NCBI taxonomy): Eukaryota > Metazoa > Arthropoda > Insecta > Hymenoptera > Vespidae > Vespula > Vespula vulgaris. The sequence continues at coordinate 4,120,435 of NC_066599.1, read as the reverse complement.
AAGAGAAAGAAAAAAAAAAGGAATAAAACGATACAATCATGTATTTTACACAAAGATAGAGAACGATTTTACGATAGAAAACGTTTGCCAACGAAACTTGCTAACACTAACATTAACATAGAAACGGTATACGTATCATCTCTTTCTCTCTCTCTCTTTTTTTATTTAATGTATTCAACTCGTTTCTATTTTCTTTTCTTTTTTTTTTTTATTATCAACGAACACGTACAAACATTTGTTCGTGTCGCAAGGACCGTTAGTGATTCCAGGAATCGTGAGAGTTTCATTCGATTTCGGTAGCAGATACTAGTAGTTCTTCCCTGGTAACACTTTCCACCCCTTTACCACCCTTCTGCGCAAGACTTGCATAATTTACGAAGCGACTCGCGCGCGTGACGAATAATAGGAACAACGAGAAATACGATCGCTACGTTC